>NC_042493.1:14242563-14307499 GCF_005508785.2 Acyrthosiphon pisum
AATTTTCATTATTTTTTTAGTTTTTTTTCTATGAATATCAATAACATTTATTTATTGGGTCAAAAGCGTCAAAATGTGATACAAAGCTCGTGATGTATTACTTTAATAGTAGTTGAAAATAACTAAAAATACATAGTCAACATTTTTTTATAAGCATTTAAAGTTATATTTTTGACATCATTTACCAAAATTTTAAATTTTAAAATGATTTTGTAATTAAAAATGTATAAAATGTTCAACTTTTATAGTTAAGTAATTGAGATCTTACAACAAGGTTCCACGTGAGTAGGTTATTCTGAAACCAAAAAATCTCAAAAATATTAATTAATTTTTTTATAGTTAAATGTAAAGTAAAACATAAGCTGCTGTTAACATAAATAATTGAACTTTAATTCCGGGACAGTTGACCGTCCTGAAACACTATCGAGACGTCGCGCGGGGAAGTATATGGCAGAAAATATGTACCCTAATATATAGCAGAAAATGGACGCTTTAGAATATTTAAGTTAGCAGAATAATTAGCCGGTTCTCTTTTTGGTTACCGCCAATATAATATTATAGTATACAGAATACACATTACATATGAATATAATATAATTCATAAAACCCAATAAAATAGTATAATATACCTAAAGCATTAATATTATTCATGTGTTATAAGCTATACAAGTCATATGTCGTGTATTCACACATAAATCACTAAAAATTATTGCACGCTAAAAGAGTAAAGACACCAACATATTATAGGCAATAACACTGTATCACGAACACGTGTAATACATTAATAAGGTCTCTAACCAACATATGTCGTAACTCGCAAGGGACAGCGTTGTATATAGTTCACCACCATGCAAGCGCCACTTAAATACTTTAATTATGTGCACAACATAATTGGTCAATGCTGTGGACTACTGCACCTATAATATAACCAATTACTTAATTATATAATTATTGTAAAAAACTGGTCAAGCGCAAGTAAGAATATCGTCACACGATATAGTAGCATTGATTATTGTATTATGGAAGATGTGTGCGTTTAAAACTTTAAAATTTAATATATTAACATTACTGTCTTATAACTGATGTAGTGATGTCGCATTAACTTTTTATTCGAATTTTGAATTACGCAATATGTGTTGAGAATTCCTTTACACATATATATAATAATCATCTAGTCAATAGTAATAGTTTTTCCTACTCTCATTTAAATCTTAAGCCCACCACTGATACAATCGATTACCGCTTTTATTTTCTGACAGAAAAAAAAATGGATTTGTTATTACTAGTCTACAAGTTACAACCTATATATATTGAAAATGTATGAGTTTTCGTGTTAAACAAATCAATATATTATATACTTAAATATACACTGCAGGCTTTTAATTTTAATTTTTGCTTTTTAATTTCTTTTTTTTGCAAAATCAAACATTTACGTACAAATTTATGAGAAATAATAACATGTTGAAAATAAAATGTCCATATTTTTTTGATTCCGGAAAGTGAAAAGGATTTCGGCCTCGCGACTATAATATAATAATATAATATGTATAGTGCGGGTACCTTATTGGGATATATACCTAATATATACCATCCAAAAACATATAATATATTATTGCGAAACGCTGTCGTACATGCGTCATATATGCAATTCAGCTACCTATACCTACACGGTTAGGTTAGGATATGATCAACAATATTCAGACACAATTATATACGCTGGTGTACCACTCTGCCGTATAGATACGCCTCCGCGGTAGGATATTGAAATCTATCCATCATCGACCGCGTAGGTATACGGTGTACCACTCGGTTTGACGTAGGTACCGCGAGGAATGCTGTAGAGACTTGTACCTATACATTATATTATTATTTATTATTATTGTTGTTATTATTATTATTATTATTATTATGCGCCCTCGCGTCGGTAGCCATATAGCGGCCATACCGGCCTGTGTGTTGTATACCCGCCGTGCCGCAGTCGTTATTGCGGTAAATCGTATATTATATTATACGCCTAATTATTGAGCCCCGGGTGATGAGATAGAGATAGAGTGTGAGAGAAAGAGAGAGAGAGGGAGAGAAAGGTAATCGTAATATTGTGTCGATACGTCACTCGTCACTCTTCGTCGTGCAAACGACAGCAGCGAGGCAGAATAATATAACGCATATCATAAATAATAAAATATTACGTACCTACAATAACAACAATAATAATAAACGACGACTACAACCGTGGTAGACGACGGTAATGGGAAAATGGCTACCGGAATTATTGCTGTTGTCAGCTGTAGCAGTAAACGACGGCGATTTTTCATGCCCTCAGTCCCGCCGCGCCGCTGCAGTTCCCACTCATCGTCGACTTCGTTGTCGTTGTCGTCGTCGTTGGATTCCACCGCTATAGGTGCTCGTTATTATAATAATATTAATAATGTATAATATATTGTACACGGTATTATTATTATTATTATTACTGTTATTATTATTACCTATATACTTTTTAGTGTTTTCGCTCCATCACCACAACACACACACACACCTACACGCGTATACGCGTTACACACTCTGGCACTAGAATTATATTAACAGCTTCCAACTTACTTATACTCATTGCAGCACTGCTACTGTAAGTTATAATATATTATAATATATTTTAGACAATATAATATATTATACCGCCACGGTGAACAGTCTCTCGTAATAATTCGTTTACTAAATTACCAATTATCGCGGCGTGCTCCCGTAAAATCCCGCACACCACATACGTCATAATATCTGTGCATTTATATATATATATTGTAGGCCATAGCGTGTAATATGTAAGACGACAACGTGTTAGAATATACCAGATGTACAACACGAGTATCTTTATGCACATGAATAGGTACTCTAATGGTATTATATAGCTGTGTATTATAATAATATACAGTATATTATAAAAATTAAGAGTGTGGTAAAACATTGACCGCTGGCGATAGCTGTCGTGTTACCTACTACTATTTTAGTAGGTATTTTACCGGGCCTATATAATAATATGTACTACACAGTACACCTGTATATAAATATATAGACAGCTATTATAATACAAGGTATCTCACTGGTCATCACCGACACACTCACCGCGTGTATAGTTTGTCGCCATAAATAATAATTTTTAATATTTTTCAAAGGCGATATTAGAAAACGTTTACTATGTTCCAGAGAGTCACGCTTTTAATATTTAAGCAGGAGTCGAGTAGATCAGTCTGATCAGTAATGTAATTTAAGGGGGGGGGGGGGGGGTTGTGATTAAATACATTTTTTATTTTTCATAATCACCTTTCATTACAACCATTGTGATCTATATATTATAGATGATATTCATAATTAAGTACATATAAAAGCATCATAAATAATTACCTATAAGTACATACTTTTAAGTTTTAATAGAGTTATGTAGATTCGTGGAATAATCTAGTAAGTAAAATACTCAAGATAACTTCAAAAGGTTATAACTTTTAAACTAAGTCCGATCGATAATTGATACATTTTTATTACATCATTGTTCTTCACTCGATGAAATACACGGAAAAAATTTCAAAAAAGCGCTTTTGAGCTAAACTGCATTGTTATGCCGCATTTCAGTATATTTGTGCAATATTGATTAGTGATATATTATAATATTATTATAGTAATATAATCTAATTTATCTTAGTTACGAGTTCAGCTAGCATAGAAGAGTCCAGCATTTATGTATTATTTCTATAAAATATACTATATTAGTACCAGCTACTACCTAATACCTATGAATAATAATATTTATAATTAAATAAGAACTTAACGAGGAGGGGGGAGGATACGAGAGAAGTATAAGCCGGTAAAAATACAAACCCCAAACAATGAAATCTGATTGATTGTATACGTTATCAAACATATGATTTGCCAAACAGTTATCATTTATCAAAAAGACATATAAGCAGTAAGATTTTTTTGTAATTTTTTGAGTAACCTATATAGTCTATGACTATGATATTGTTTTGAAATTACTAATTATCCTTAGAACGAATAAGAGCCAGTAACGATTTACGAGTTTTTAAATAGTTTGCAGTTACAGTAAAATGTTCAATTTGAACTTTGAAAGATATATTTTAAAGGAATTTCTCTTGCAGTAAATTATTTTTAACAAAATGTGTTGTTATATCAAATTTAAACTGCAAACGTACCTACTACGTAGTAATAATTTATGTATATATAATTATGTACAAAATTAATTTGATATTCATCAGTATTCGGTACTATTAAAAGAATCTACTCTTTAAAAAATGTCATAAATACTTGACACTAAATCCACCATATTATATTTTTATTATATATTAAACTGACATCCATGTTCAATTATTTTTCAAATGAAATAATATTATATTTCATCGTAATTTTTTAATTTAGTATAAGACCACAACACTGGTAATATAATACGTTGCTAGCAATCTAATCAGATAAAATCTGACTATATTATAGTCAATAATAATTATCGACAACTTACCATTGTTTTAGCAGTATCCAGTCCAATACTCTTCCGTATCCCATTCCTGGAGAAGTGTGGACCGTTTTAAATAAAATAGTATCTACCTCCCAATAGTGATTTTGGTCTTTAGATTATTTCCGGTCGAAAAATATTCGGGTCGCTCGACTCTGCGATCAAAACGAAAGAAATAAAGTTCCTTTATACCTATTATATTCGTTGCCACCTAAAATTGATTACGCGGTGTAGCTTAAACGAATACATATACATATTTCGAACATGCGATCAATACAATAAATAGGTTTTTAATAGTAAGTACCTACTTAGCTACTTATATTATGTAGGTAGCACGTGTATATAGGTACTATAGATATACAATAATATACGCAGGAGATATGGAACAGTATTTAACCTATAAACTATAGTGACTAGTCTATATTATTATAATGTAATGGTAATAATATATATTATATATTATATTATGTGTATAGGCATATAGTAGAAACGTAATAGTGATGTGTAATTAATATATTCGAGCTAAATGGCTATAATACGTTATAATATTATATAATATCTAGTGCGAGTCGTTAACGATCGTTTTATTCGAGTGTGTGTATGTGATACTGATTTCTTTAAACGACTGTGGCGGGCCTTATATTATATTATATACACGCGCAATTAGGCTCTGAACTCGAAAATAGATAGTGGGCGGGAGAGAGACAGACGTGAGGTTAAATGCCGATTAGTCGAGTTTACGTTGTTAATTAATCGACCATCGCCAGAGCGCCCCTCTTCCCCACAGTCACCCCAGCAGGGGCTGTTGCACCGCCGAAGGCGTCTGATTTTCTAAATTGTATTTAGTTTCTGAAATAATGTTAGGTACCTATATTATATATGATATATTACTATATAAGTATATTGAAAAATTGTATTATTAGTTATTACGTAACAATATTATAACTCTATTCACACGCGACGGAGGCTTGTCGACATCGCCGCCGCCGTCATAATAGTACCTATACTACACCAGGTCGCCAAAAAAACAACAATTAATATTCTGTTTCCGACAAATCTGCAATGAATAGAAACAATTCCACGAAATTTTCTAAACTGTCAACTGGTGACACAATATTCGTCGAGCTTCTGCTATTTCTGGAGACATTTTCCTGTCCGCTCAAAAACTGTAAACTTCAGAAGGTTTATGTTTTCTTTTTTTTGTAATGATATTTACTATTTATTTTATTAGTACGCCAAACGGGTAAACGAAACTAGTTAATTAATAAAACAATTCAAATAAAACAATAGTTTTATAAATATAATAAAAATGTACATATGTAAAAATACTGAATGTAGAGTAAATCTAGAAGGTGTGAGTCAGGAGGTAAATATTCTAAGCATGCAGTGAAGTGGGTGGTAATAATAGGAGATGTGGTGTAACTTGTGATAACGAATTATAGCTGGTTACGAGTAGAGTACGACGGAACTCTAAGTAAACATGGACTCTTACAAGAAGGTCTGGAGCATCTAGGGACCCATTTAAAACTGAAGAAATTAATCTTTAGTCAGCTTCAAGGCGGCAGAGGTTTTGTTTTATATATTTTTCGAAACCTTGTTTATCCGGTAAAGGTCATAGGTATATTCTATATTGATGTTGACATGTCCAAAGCACATAATATAATTCTATAGCTATTATAATTCCAAATATTGTATTATACATTTTCATTTAGCACTTCATTTTCATAGTGACCAAATATTAGTTTGAATTGATAAAAGAGGAAATATTGTGATCTTATACACAAATTGATTAGATGTTTAAATACATCAATAATGAGGTACTATTATAGGTAATTATTATAGGAATTATTTATAATTATCTGTAACTATATATAAAAGAAAAGAAAGAAATAAAGAATTGTTTATATTGTCTATATTCTATAAGAATACAATAGCTATAACAAAAACTGAAAATAATTGTTTAATTTACCCTGGTTTGAAGAACTTGGTAAAGTTGTTCACCCTATACTTACAGTTAATGGAATGTGTAGAAATAGCCTATTTACGTACAATTTACAAAATGTAGGTATTAATTAATAATTATAATTTATTATTCTTATAACAGCAATACATGATACTACATAATATACGACACACTGGAATCACTTATTGATTTCCTATAATATGTATAATAAAGTTAAAAAAATCAATTTTACGCTCTAAAAGGGTGACTGTTGATAATTCGATGATATAAATAATAATATTATTATTATTATATAATATTTTTAATAATATAAAAGATACATAGAATACACTTTTGAAATATTATGTAACATTATTTATAACTGTTTTTTTTTTTTTTTTAATTATTAATATTAAACATTTAAAATAAAACAAGCTGTACAATAATTGAATAATGTGGTACCTACATAAGTAATTTTGTCTATATTATATAATTGTAAAAGGCGTTAGAAACATGATGCAACATTGTATTATTGTAACCCATAGGCAATAGGAAATACACCTACTATAACCTACTACAACAGCATAACCTAACGGCTAACCTTATTATAGTACTATGGCATATTAACTAGGTATATCAAATTAAATGATTTTTTGCTCGATAAATCAGTAGGTACTTGTTTTTATTCAAATTTGTTCACATAGCTATATTGTTTGAAGTAAAATGACGAACTAACGAAAAAAAAAATTTAATTATGATAAAAATATTGACGATTTCGAATAAAAGAAAAATATTTTAAATCGAATAAAAAGAGAATCGACCTATCCCAAAATGTTATGACTTATGAATATTAAATATTTTCGGGTACCTGTTTAATATTATAACTAAAAAGGATTGTAATATTGGTTATTGGTTTACTTGAAAATCAAGGATTTATAAAATACTATAATCTATATAATCTATATTTTCCTTTTTATTGAATAATTGTTGGGTTTTTTTTTTACAAAACCATAATTATAATAATTACAAGGTGTACCTAATATATTATTATACACTTAAACCTTTAATGTATTAAATATACTCTTACATATTTTAATATTTATAAATTATAATAAATCGAATGGAAATAATTAAAAATACAATAAACTGATTAATGCCTATGGGCTGTCATTTATTATGATAATTACCTTTCTTTGTGTTTCTAATAGATAAGTATATAGGTTAAAAATGCATTTTATTATTTTAACTGAACATAATTATTTTGTTAGGAATTACGTGTCAAGTTTAGCTTTTATTGCTCAAGACATGTTGCGATAATATTATGGGTATATACAATATACATTAAACATACACGAAAATAAACTTTTAATGATAATTATTGTCATTCAACACTAATACACAATATATTATAGAAAACAACTAATTACTGTAGGTAATTACGAATTTGTAATATAATTACTAATTAGTAATTATCATAAAAAAAAATACAAACAAAAAATACTAATTATATGCTAGTATTTATTATAAACGCCGCGTGCATATTCCACTAGTACATTACATTAAGTCTATACTCTAATTTATTGTAATCGCCGCGCGTAACGACCCAACGGCAATGATTGCCTCTATATAGGTTTGTTTTTTACGATTATTTATTGCGACGGCGCGTGGTGATTTGCAGCTATTTAGTACCTAGGTATTTACTGTTGTGACTGGCCGTGTATAACAATACATCCTATTATTATTTTACTACGCGAAGACAATATCGACAACCGTAACTATAATATAGTATATATACATATATCATTTATATTTATATTTAGTGCGGAGTATTAAAACTATTTAAAAGTGTTTAAGTGTAAAGCACCTGCTCTAGAGTATAGACGCTCTATAGGGCAGGTATACCGTGACAACGACGACGTCACCTGCGCCACTGGTTTTTTTTCTCTTATACACCATTCCTAATTTGTTACAGCTCGTGTTTTCGTATACGCTTTTGTTGTAAATGTCCTCATAATAATATTATTATTACCCATCTTTGTTTTGTTTTAATTTGCAGTCAAATTATTTTTATATGGCCGCTTGGCACTTACAATACTTACATATAATATATTAATACCGTTGGTTACTTTTCACGAAAAAAATAAAATACATACTGTATTGTGTTTATTATAACCAGGTATTCAATTGAACGGTAATCGATTAATCCGTTTAAAAATACACAATTTTGAAATATACCGCTATATATATAATATAGTATATATAGCTATGAGCACTAAGCACATTGACGTGCAGACTAGCCATCGAAACGGGAGCTGTGGAACGAATCATCATGGTCCACGAATGTGGAAAATATCATTGTCCGTGCCTATTACATTGACGGCTGATATGGGGGAAGGAACCGTAGACCCTCCCCTCCCTTGGAATTTGTTAAATTGCATGTCTGTATATGTTATTTATTAATTTAATGTCATGCATAATGTATATTGCATATTATATAGTTAGTAAAAATATATTTATTTATCTAGAAATATTATAGTATGCTATTGGCTATTGAAAGTGATTAGATGAACGGGGACGCTGTGTATCATTTATATGTCATTTTACTAGTTCCCCGTTACAGAGCCACCCCCAGCCGGCTTGATAATTGATAAGCTTTCAATCGCCAAAAGGTAAATGAAAATAGGTTAGGGTATACCAAAATCATCAAGCCAAATATACTTTAATTTGTCCTTTGAAATTTTATCTAATCCCTGGTGGGATTTTATCTTAGCCTATTACTAATATTCTGTTCCAAAAGAGAAATTTTCCAAAACGATATTTTTAACTATTTTTTTTTTAACTAGACCGAACCTGTCCACAACGGCGTGATCAGAACGTCTTGATTAGTGATTACGTTGTGTTAAGGTACAAACTTCACACTTCAAACTCCCGACGTTATTCAATTGGTAAAAGGCAAAAGGGGCCATTAACACTGATAAACTTAATGGCACGGGGTTTCTACAAATTCCCTATAAATACGAGTCTTTTCATGCCAAATTACTTCAGCACATCCAAACATTGCAGTTATCATTAAAAAATAAAAATGTATTAGCTATGCAGACGAATTGTTACATACGAATGAGTTCTATCAATAATAATGAAAGTAGGATAATTAGGTAGAACATAGGTAACAAAAAAATAATATACAGTTTATGAATAAAAAATAGAATTATATAATGACAACTAAAATTAGGTACTAAATTGATAAATATAATTTTAATTTACATTAGATACCTATAATTGTATTACATTTAATTTTATACCAACAACAACAATGTTTGTTGTAAATATTGTCTTTATTATTATTATTTTTATCCTACTTAGATTTATCTTATATAAATATGATATTAATATAAATGCTAGTGATAGATTATCTAGATTATACTGTTTAGGCCGTTTTCATTATTACCTATCTATTCTAAAATGTTATTTTTATTTAACTTTAATAACATACTATAAGTATTGTATTTAAACAATAAATTAATTAATACAATAATAATTACCTAATAAGTGTATATTCTATATAATATTACATATTATTTTGTGTGCGGAGTAAGGGTGCACTGGATAGTTTAAGCTAATCATTTAAATATTGAAATTTTTATTTTTCGGAACAAGCTGCAAAAATCAAAAATTTATAATTGTTGATACATTTCAACAGGTACCTACTTACCCACCATACCTATTTATGAACATTTTCATATTTCTCTCCTGATAAGTAGTAATAATAAGTCACTTGGCTCCTATTACTCCTATTGCCATTCTATTATAATAGGTAGATTAACCTACACCGTTTTACCATGACCTTTGATATCTAACATACACAAACAACCCCTTGTTACAGCCTATGCGGTGTGTAAAAACCGAAGCGGAGCACCGTGAAATTTGTCTCACGAAAACTTACTCTCCCCCTCGTGGTTCCTCCGGCTTTAAGACTGCCTGTCATAAAAAAACTTATAACTAATAATAACGACGAACGACGATATAATAATAAACGATCGTGGTTGATTTTTATTTTTTTTAATTAAATTTCCCACACCGCCGCGCTACCGCTTATAATAACATAACCCGGTGGTGTGTATAGTAATTATAGGCCAAGGTCAGCGGCGGCGGCTTCGGTTAATTCGTTGGAAACGCTAACGAGTATCCGCGACCGCGCCTCGGCCGCCGCCGTGATTATAATTAAATTACAAAATATTACTACAAGGTACCCGGGCGGCGCGCGCGATATTATGATTATTATTTCGTTTATTATATTATGGTAATGAAGGACGCCGGCGGCAGCGACGACAACGATGACGATGACGACGACGACGACGAATAACTAGTTTCTACGCGCGCATCGTGCACCTACATTATAATATTATATAGGTTCTCCGAGTAGATGTTATTATACGTAAATAATATTATATCGCAATGCAGGTACCTACTGTTATTACCTATTAGACGGTTAATTTTTTTTCTCTTGTGTATAGGTAGGTACACCCCTCGCCTACTCGTTCGCTACTAATTTTTCCATTATTATTCTCGTCGTCATTACCCCGTCGCCCACCACCGCCACCGCCGTCGAGTTTAGTTAATGAAATTCTCCGGCGTACGAAATTGGGCGTAGTCCGCCGCCGCTCATCGGCACGATGTATAATATTTTAATCTCGGCACCGGAATATTCGGTATTTAGATATAATATATTATATCTAAAAAAGGCATACCTACGTATTATATAGTACCTATATGGGTATAATATAGATTACCCTATCACTGGCTCGCTTGCATACCCAGTCCGGACGACGGGCCACTAATCACTGAAAATTATAATTATTATTGTACGTTTGTACGGATTGTATATTATGGAAATTAGAGAGTTCGTATATAGCTAATGAACCCTGCAAGTACCTAAGTGTATTCATTTTGAAGACGCGGACGGGAGGAAATTTTATTTTTCTTAGACGTACACATTCCCATGTACGTCTGTACCAGTGGCTATTATTTGGGAGGAAAGGGTCGGATAAAGATAGGTACAGGTCACCCTATCACAAAACAACGGTTCTAAAAATATTTATGTGGACAAATTTTTTCTATAACCCACTCGTATACAGTATGCCAGTGTATTCACAAACTATGGTACGCGTACCACTGGTGATATGCGGAAGGCCGTGTGGTGGTAGTACACTAGTACGGAAGGTTAATAAACAAATATTTTTACTAATGTTTTTAACGGATATAATATTGTTTTAGGTTTGGTGTAAATAGATACTAAATATTAAATACTGATATACTGTTAAATGTACCAAAATTATTTTTAGTATACATTATATTCTTGCGGTTATTAATGTATTGACATTTTGAATAGTTAAATTTTTAGTCATAAGTGTTACTTGACTGATTCGTAATACACATGAGTGGTACGTGAAATAAAAGTTTGATATCTTCTGTAGTATACACTATATTACACAATTTGAATGCATATACTGTGAACACTGATGCGCTTGTAATATGCTTTACGTCGATACTGATCGTTTTTATTTTCTAATAATATCAAAACACCGGGAAAATTGATAAAATGTCAGATAAAACACTTTTTCCGGAAATGAAAATACCTATGTAGTACAGTCTAATTTTTATCGCTTGTGTTCATTTATTAGATTTACATC
The DNA here is from genome assembly GCF_005508785.2 of Acyrthosiphon pisum. NCBI lineage: Eukaryota > Metazoa > Arthropoda > Insecta > Hemiptera > Aphididae > Acyrthosiphon > Acyrthosiphon pisum. The sequence continues at coordinate 14,254,709 of NC_042493.1, forward strand.
ATATCATTCATAACTATTGCCGGAAGTACCCATTACCTGCAGTGAATAATTCTATAAAAGTATAAAACACATACATGTTATGCATGTCAATAACATAATTGTTGACATCTAAATCTAATCTTTACGGTGGACCACATTTCCAGTAAAAAAATTAATTTTACCTGTCTAACCAGTTGTAACCACAACACAAGAGGAAGGGAAATATTACAATTGGCTACCTTCTCCCCTTCCTATGAATATTGTATAATATTATGTATAATGTATATCAATTATTATTAAATAAAAACCTCGGCCCCATTGACCGGTAACCCTACTACCCACTATAGGTCATTACGTATAGACACCTACACGACTACACGTCGTGATCGACAACGTCAGCTAATCATGCGATTATCGTAATTAAATTCATCGTATTAATCGACCCATACATGTGTCGTATATGTGTGTGTGTGTGTATGTGCAGTGTGCACGCAGCTGTATGCATTACGACTTACGAGTTTTACATTAGTTTTGGGTGCTATTACTTCTTTAAATTCATCACATATAGGCACAGTGTGTCTGGCACACATTACACGCACTGCGCTTAATTGTGTATTGTATATTTTATATTATTTTTGCACAATATTTTACCGTTTAATAGTATTGTGATTATTAATCAATAATAATTAATAAGCCCCTGTATAAATAGTAGTTCTTACACATGTAGGAATCAGGTCTGCTTGTGACTACGGAAAATAAAACGATGACCGCCAACGACTGACTGTACCTTACTTAATAATTGCCAGCAATGGCCAATGATCTACGACCTAAGTATTGTATAGTGTTGTAACTTGTAACTCGTAGGGCGTATTGGAAGCGTTTACTGCAGTTTATAGGTATACAAGCCAACATGTCATAAATCGTATATATACATAATATATCAAGAATTAAAGAATCGAGATATATCGGAACATAAGAATTATTTATTTTAACTTTGCAAATATTGGATTAAAAACATAACAATATAGTTTTATTCATTCACGTAAATCGCCTCCAACCACCTTTTTAACTATACTAAACCTACTAAAATAACTAATATTATATTGAAAAATAATAAACAAAATGTGTACTAATTGGAAGGGCGCTAATTAGGGGGTGCTAGGGGGGGGCATATGTCACCCATCTAGACAAATGTGAAATTATACGTAGTATTTTTTATAATTGTAAATAATAAAATATTTTAGATTTTGAGCCGAGCGATGAATGTATTCATTTTACAATGATGTATTTTTATTTTTTTTTAAATTTTTTTAATGTTTTAAGTTTTGTGTATCATCACCATTTTGGGCAGTACCGCTGTTTCGATTTTCTTCAATAGTAGGTATCTTGTTCAACGGGAAAGTGAACCTAATTTGTGCATTCGGGAGGTTGAAATTTAAAATTCCCAATAGTTTTTAAAAGCTAAACATAAATAACATAACATTTAAGGAAAAGCGGGAATCTTTACGCAAAATCGATTTTGGTTTTGGTGTACCTAACTCTAAAATAAAATTACCATATATACATTAAATTATCACTAGTTGTTTATAGTAGCATTTTCTATACACGGTAAAATTATCAACATAATCATGAACTGTTTACGGACATAATATTCAGTTTCCAATTTTTTTAGTTTTTTTTCTATGAATGTCAATAAAATATTATTTGCTGGGTAAATAAGCTTGAAAATGTAATACAAGGCACCTAATATATTGTTACAATGACATTTGAAAAATATTAAAAATCCATAGTCACAATTTTTTTTTATGTGCATTAAAGTTGAAATCTTGAAAAAAATAGGTAAAAATAACGAAAATTTGCTAATTATTTTGAGTTAGAAATTCATAAAAATTATTCTTTTTAAATCTAAGATTTGAAAAATTTATACAAAATTCCTCATAAATTTGTCTACCTTCATCAAAAAAAAAATGTCTACAAGAAAATCAAATTAAATTTTTATGAGCGTTTAAAGTTCATATTTTTACAACATTGGATATTCACTTGAATTCTCATGTAGCGATTTTCTTATTTTGTTTTAATTCAAAAACGAATAACTGTAGATATATAAAAATTGCACTGAATGTTTATATTTTCATTTTCTATACACCTAAACATTTTTAAATATTTTAACTCGTTCTGAGCTAATTACAGAATACAGACAATTTCAAATTTCAATTTTTAGTTTTTTTTTCTATAAATATCAATAACATTTTATTTGTTTGGCAAAAAGTGTGAAAATATAATACAAGACAACTGATATATTGCTTAAATAGCAGTTGAAAAATATTAAAAATGCATAGGCACATTTTTTTTTTTTTATTTAAGCATTTAAAAGTTCAAATTTTGACAAAATATATCAAATTTAAAATTTAAAAATTATTTTGTAGTTAAAAATGTATAAAATATTAAGCTTTTATAGCTAAGGATTGAAAATGTAAAACGAGGTTCCACGTAAATAAGTTATAATATATAAATTATTACTTTATTCACAATTATATCATAAAATATAGGTACCTACTTAGTAATATCATAGGCTGACTGACCGTCTTCGCTCAGAATCATTTTTTTATACAAAGATAATATTACATCATTGAATTCAAATTTAACACCATCTATAACAGTGACTCACTTGTAACCTACTGTACAGCAGAGTGACATCCACTTGCCCACCTCACTGATGATATTATACATTTATACTACATGACATATTGTAAGTACCTATATAACATACGAGAAAGAAACATCGTTTATCTATGGTGTATACTGTATATCTATTTTCTGTTATTACTAATACGTTTTAACCTATTTTGTTTATTACATTTTATCTGTTCTTTTCACAAGTCAATAACATTTTTGTACACAATATATTATTTAATTTTAGACCATTAACACTAATTACTATAAACTATAAAAGCCGAAACCGAAATTGCTTAGAACATAGGCGGACTGCGAAGTACAGAGTACTTATTGGTAAGTAGTAACAAACCTATATAAAATTATATTATGTATGGTTCTCTTGACAACTGTCGTGCATAGTGCATTTATAAAAACATCCAACTAAATTATTGGGTTTCTGTGTTGCTTCTTGGACCTCTCTTACGCCTGTACTATTAGTCGCATATAAATTATAAAGTGACGGCGGCGGTCGTTGCACTGTAGGGTAGCGCACGCGTGCATTACACACGAGCGATTAACCACCGCTTCGTTCTAAATCTCTACTGATCATCCACGTACAAATGTATAATAAATATAATGTGTATTGTAATAGACCACCTTTAGATATTATAATATTATACACGGGGGCATGCGGCGACACCGCTATTTAGAACTATATAACGACGACGATAATTGGACACTTGTAGGATTGATATGCATGCATATATATATATATATATATGATGACGACGACTAGATAAGTAATGTCTTGTATAAGACGTAATTACTTACAGCTCATTGCCTCATTTTTAAATCAATTTAAATATCTTAAAAAAAATTTAGTATAGACTATTTACCAGCAAACTATCTTTGTAATAATATAAATCTAGTTTATTCGCCATACTAAATACGAAATACAGATTAATTTTACGGATTATAAGTATAATATTGATTAATGAATTGGGTATAAAATTTAAAATGTGTCCAGTTATTGAGAAACGGTCAAATGTTTGCAGTCTTGTAGTATAATGTAGTTATAATTATTTGTTAATTAAACTTGCAATATAATGTGATCTTGATTTTGTGTCCACTTAACTCGACTCAACTTGAGATAATTATTTTCATTTAACTTGCGAACGTTTAAATATAATACCTATAATGTAAAATGTATTGCATACCAATATAGGTAATTATATTAATTTGTATATCATAATCTTTTTTTGGAAGGTATAATAAAAAGAATGTGTATGCAGTTGTAAAATACATAAATTGCAAGCACTGACACAAGCGATCGGATCTATTATCTATATTATGAAGATTATACAGTAGGTATACTTTAGTCTATAAGATAATATACGTAAAATCGTGTACACATTGTAAGCAATTTAAGGACAGCACTCAATATTTGACCTACTGATAAGTGATAATAATATTAAGTGTTGGACGAGTATCGTTTTTTTTTAATTTCAAGTCGAATCGAGTTCAAAATACAAGTACTCAAAAATTGCTAAGAATTAAAAAAATTCCAGAAATCGACAAATGCCAAGTATTCGAAAAAGGGTACTGGAAATTGCTCAAGTATTTTAAATTGTACTAGAAATAGATTTTCTAAACATTTTTTATTTTCTTTCATACAAACCTTGCCCTGAAAATTACTAACGTGAAAATTTAAACTATCAAGTATCACCTTCCTGGTATTCAGCTTATTGAAAATATTTGGATTCTCTCAGTTAATTATCGTTTTAACATTTATTGTTGAATAATTATTATTATAATTATTATAATTATTTAAATTTTAAAAATAGTGAAACGAGAATTCGGTACAAGGCGAGTACTCGTAATTACAAGCATAAAAAAAAAAATGTTGTTGAGTCGAGTAGTAGGTACTCGAACTCGATTCGAAAATTTTTCCAAAGCCAAGTACTCGACCTGCAACACTAATAATATTATTATGTGCCTATGTATATCACGATACCTATAATAATACATTGATATGTACGTGTATGTAGTTAGTGAGTGGGTAGACATGCAAGTATACGTATATACATAAAAAATAACAACAACACCAACAACAACAACAACACCAACTACAACAACAACAACAATAATTGAATATTTATTGTACTTAGGTACTACGCGTACATAGACAGCCGGGTCCGTATACAATAATTATCGTCGTTATTTAATGATATTTAGTAATCGCGGGCTCGCGCACACATATATAATATACATTATTATTATCTACTACTATTTATGTACTACACGCGGTATTTTCGTCGTCGTTATTATTAATCATCGTCTAAATTACATTAGCCCGCGGCGATCTCATACCTACGTTATGTAGAACCGATGATGGACAACGAACGGACGGCGGCGGTCCTCGACCATATAGGTATATCGACCTCGGGGTGGGGGAGAGACGGAGACAGCGTGATCGACGGAAAGAGAGACACAGAGAGATCGTGAGCGAGAGAGTTTGAGTGACGGATCGACGTTAAGAGAGATGGAGCGATCGATGGAAAGAGAGAGAGACGGACAGACAGGCAGCCAGACAGACTTGGAGGTAAATGGAGAGAGAGAGTGAGTGAGAGGCCGACCGCAGCTAACTAACCGGCTAACTAAATCGATTAGCGCGCGCGCGAGAGAGCTGCTGCCGCGGCCGCTGCAACCGATCCGTCGTATAATAATATAATGATGATAATATCGTTGCCGCTGCTGATACCTGCTCGCGCGCGCGCGCGCGCATGGCTCTTATCGTATAATAATATAATAGTTATTAACTCTCGAGTCCGGCAGCGGCGGCATTAAATATAAATTACACACGTACGAGCCGGCATATACGTGATATTATGACGCGTCTATGTGTGTGTGTGTGTGTGTGTAGTTGTGTGTGTTGTACATGTGTGTGAGTGTGTGTATGTGTTGTGCAGTTTTGTGTGTTGTGCAAGTGTTCGAGTGTGTGTATGTGTGTGTTTTATACTTATATACATGAGTAATAATGTGGATATGATAGCAACGCATGTGTAATATATGTATATGTATATTATATATTTTGTTATAATATGTGCGGTTGGAGCGGGCGGCGCGGCGAGAAAAAATATTATTAAATTCGATTAATATTTAATAACCGCCGACTGCGAGACGTTTGAGTGCGCGTGCGTGCGACCAAGTGTGTGTGTGTGTTTTTAGTTTATTAATATTTAATATACAGCTGCAACGAAAACAACTACTGTAGATTATAATTTATAATAATATTATAATAACATTACCAGCGGAGAGGGCGACGGCCGATCAAAGCGGTCCGTCTGTATGAATACGTCAAAATATATTACAATAATATATAAAATATTTCATATTTATTTATTCACATTTATCATTATTATTATTATTATTATTAATGTGTGTTATTGATAATTGGTAATGAGAGTTTTTGCAAACGATTTGTACCTATTGTACATATGTATAAAATATAAATAATATATAGGTACCTGCTGTTAACTTCGCCCGAGAAAAAAATGAACAAATATAAAATTCAGTACTATTTATTCGACGTACCTCTGTTTTATTGCACCTACCTCACTACCACAGTTCACGGGCAAATGTCAGTTTAGTGTACCTTCCACTTTGTGAAGTATTTCGACCGAGACGTGTCGCAATGGATGTAGTGCTCAGTTTATTTTTGAACGTGGTTGAAGTGTTCAAATGTTCAAGCTATACTCTAAAATCTAAATACTTTCCTGATATATTTAAGAATTAAGAACAATCTCTGAGATTTTCGTAATAATATCGGAGAGTCGTTTTTGAAAGTAGTTTCTGTGAGCTATCTGCTATCAAACCTATGGGCCACCCTGGTTAATTTATATATAGGTATCGCTTTACATTTTTCCATTATTTAATACAAATATACAATACCCGTGTAAACTCAGTTAAAATCGGTTAATTCGTATCGAAGCCTTTCCCGGACAAACAAACATCCAAATTTATCTGTACGCGTTTCATACTTTCATGCAATATTACATTTAATCGTGTACGTTTAAAAATTACAGCGTACCAATGCATTTTGAATACTTTGAATTTGAGATACTCAAGATAAATACAAATTAGATCGTAAATAATTTCATAAGAGTAAATTTTCCAAAACTTTGCGGTAAACCATGGGATAAGTAGGATGTATACGTAAAATTTTTTAGCCATGTTTTTCCTAGAACAGGTGACATATAATTGACTGTGAGAAAAGCAAGGGTTTTCCAAAGAAATCTTCGCCACCATTTTTCATATAAAGTTACCATGAAAATAAAAATGCAAGATCATAATAACTATTTTATTTTCTGTAACCAATTACCAATACCAACCCTATAACAAACAAATGCAAAAAATATTCGATTTTTTTAATGGAACTCGTTAATGAGATTCAATAAAAATTTGTTGATCTTGTATGTTTGATTTTCTGAAAATTGACAAATTATCTAATAAATATAAAATAATAATAGTAATTTTAAAAAATTTCCTATCGGTAAATTATTAGGTAGGTACTCCTAAATCGTAATTCAGAATAAAACATTAAACATATTTTTTTGCGCAACTGAGGGATAGGTACAACTGACAACATAGACGTCTTGAGGTCAATTCCCCGGAGAGGAGGGAACTATTAATCTTATATTTTTAAAAAGACTTAAGACATAAAAAATTATACTTATATTAACAGAAACATGGAAATTAAACGGCACAGGGAGGGGGACAAGGGGACGTGTCTAGCAGACAATGAAATAAATTATACAATCTACTGTGGTCTGTGATGAAGTATTTAATAAATGATATCCATCGCAAACCATAGTTTTCTGGTCGATAAGATACAGGCGTGTTACCACGGCGATTCCTTAAAAATCGAGTATGACGTTTAACTTTTTTATTTTTATAAATGTCTAGTCTGTTTATCACTTTATATTTAAGTCATACTTTTACTATACTAAGCATATTTTTATTATTTTATTTTTGTGTAAACACACTTATCATGTTTGAATGGTTTTTAGTTCAATAAACTCGGTGGCCCGTGCTAATGCTAAATGTATAGACAATTATATAACAATAATGTTATTATAACACCTACGTTATACACTATATTATATTTTAGTAGGTACAACTGCATGGCTGTTGAAAACTGCACTACTACAATGTTATTTATTAATGTTAACGCTCATAAGGGTTCAAGTACTCTGTACAGTATAATAATACTACAATCTTAAGTTTAATACAAAACAAAATTGACATATTAATTATCTAATAAGTAATAACAGAGATCAATGATAGATAATTACTAGTACAAATAAAATAGATAATTTAATATAAGAAAAGTTTAAAAAGTATAAAATATTTATGGGCTTATTGGCAAACCTGGAATTTTGTAATATTCCGAGTGGACTTTCTCGTACGCAATAAACAGTTTTTATATTTTTATATTTATTGTTAAATGTACTCATAAATTAGATTTGTTTATGTCTGTGTACTGCACGGTGAGTATAGTTAAAATAATGATCTAATTTTAAACTTTAATTAATGTTAAGAAAAAATTAAAAAGTGAAATTACATTGGGAAACCATATTAACATTTTGAAACAGAAAAATTTTGAAAATTGTATTGAAATTATTGGAGTGCCCGATAATAAGGATGAAGACTATTTAAAAACAGTAAAAAAAATAATTGTTGATGAATTTGGTATGAAATCATCAACCGTCACCAACGCGTATCTTATACAGTCAAAAATCATGAACAAACCTAGAAAAATAGTTGTGGAACTAAACTCAAAGCAAGCCAAGAACAATCTCATAGACAGCTCAAGAAAATTAAAATTAAGAGGGAACACAACACCAATAATGGAAGGATGATGCAATATATTATGTAAATACTTATTTAACGCAGTTTAATAGAAACTTGTTTTTAAAACTAAGGCAAAATCTCATGAATCTGCTTTTAAATTTGTTTGGTTTAAGTACTCAAAACTATTTATCATAAACTCTAACTGCATGGCTAATCTAAATAATATAATTGTAAATCCAAAATATAGAACAAATTATTTCGAGTCTTTTTCAAAATATGACAAATGTATAAATTAAAAAAAATTTTAATTACTTAAATATTATATGTTTCAACATGCAGTAAAAATACACATTTTGATGAACTTCTATTATTTTTAGAAAATGATGACAATAATAAAAAAATTGATATCATAGCTCTAGCTGAAACTTGACATGACACGTCTTCGTGTTACTAGAAGATAACTGATTATAATCTATATTTTTCATCTAAAAAGAGAAACCAGAATGATGGCCCACTTAAGTACTGACATTATTTTTAAATCCATGCCATTATTTTGCAAGTTATTTGCAAGCATTTGCAAGTCTATTTTTGAAATTTGCAAGTCCAAACTTTCCCCGTGAAACGAAAATATTTAAAGATGGATCAACTTTACGTAGCTCGCTCATTTTTACCTAGAACTTTGAAATCGGTATCAAACAAAAGCTTATAATAAGGAAGTATTTGAAACCCCTTTTTAAAATTTTCAATTCTTCCAGCTGCTATAAACACTGAACAAAAGCTAATGATTAGCAAGAATTTGCAAGTTCATTTTTAGAATTTGCAAGCCTGGGCATAAACGCATTAAAAAGTTAAAAGTTAAGTTAGTTTTAACTTTTAACTTAATTTTTTTAAATTTAATTTTCATTAACTTAATTTTAACTTAACTTATTTTAATTGGTATTAGCTTAATAAATAACGAGTTACTTTTAATCAAATTCAAGTTAAGTTAATTTATAAATAATTAATAATTTATTACATAACCATTTACTAAAATAGGGAATTACAAATATAGTTGAATCAATTTCTTAAATAAATGCTTTACTGAAGTATATGTAATTTGCAAGTAACTTGAATGGCCAGTAAGAGCTTTCAAAGTTCGGCCACCCAAGTTGTCCTAAAACGATGAAAATAGTACCAAACGATAGCTTTTAATTTGCAAGTATTTACAAATCCTTACTTAAAAATTGCAAGTCATTCAGGTGGTCGCTACGAAGTGGCCGTTTACTTTTGAAATTTTTTCGTTGTCGTGGTGTTTTGATCTGAAACTTTAGTTGGCTCCCCGACTTTACCCGATCTACTAAAAACCTATGCCAATATTTTGCAACTAATTTGCAACATGCTTTATTAAATGTGCAACTCCATACCTACTTTAACAGCTATGGACATATTCATAGCTGGTTCCCGACACAAAAAACTATATTTTTAAGAAAAAATTCTATATTGATTAATAAAAAAAAATCTAATTTGGATAGAAAAAAGTCGTGGAATTATTTCACTAAAATCTATATCTAGTAATGAAAAACAAATTGAATTAAAAAATATCAAGTCAAAAAAAAATAAAAAATAATTCTACTTTTAATATAAAAAAAAAATCTAATTTATTAAAATGTATTATTTATTATACTTAAATATTTACTAATCATTAGTTCTCGTTTGATGTCTATTTCGATGTTCTCGGTCGAAATGGGTGGGATACGTAACTTTGGTCCATCTTTAAATTTTTGGTTTCACGGTGAAAGTTTGGACTTGCAAATACTAAAAATAGACTTGCAAATACTTGCAAATAACTTGCAAAATAATGGCATAGATTTTTAAAATATTGCAGTACTTAGGTGGCCCAATTTCACGAACTGCTGCGGGATATATGATATGATAACAGTTAAAATATTGAAATGTATCTCTGAACAAATTGTTTATCCACTTGTACATACCAATTAGAATATACAATATACAATATTAAAATTAGTATTTTCCCGGATGATTTTAAATTGCCTTAATCAAATCACTGTATAAGGAGGGAGATCGAAAAACTACGGGCAACTATAGACATATAGACCATATCTATGATGACAAATTTTCTAACATTTTTGAAATAATAATTAAAGAAAGAATGGTTACATACCAAGAAAAAAATAAACTATTGCCTAAAAACCAGTACAACTTTAGACTGGGCTTAGGAACAAAGAATGCCTTATATGATGTAACCCAATTTATATATGATGCATTACACAATGGTAATAAATAGGGCTGAGGACTTCTAGTACTTATAAACCTGAAAATATGTATGCATTTATGCACTAAAAAAATAACAAATATGCACACAAAATATGCTCTAAAAAAGCTTATAACTTTTATTATACAATTAATATGAAAAGGAAAATTTTAAAAGTTAGTTTGATTGTTTACATTATAAAAACTCGAACAATTACTTATTAGCAATAAATTAACACTCCCTGCTACACGCGCTACATCGGCCAGAAAATCGACCATATCTGCGATTAGCAGCACTGTACCTACTATTGTATATTTAAATATTCAATTTTCCAAATGTTTACAATATATCTTAATTTGTCAAAGAGTAACATTTTACACTTAAAGTTGTATCGAAATGTTTCAAATTATTTTCTTATTTGTCCAAAATGACTTTATTAGATCGAAAACTGCTAAAATATGTTCTTATTTTTTCTAATATTTTTGAATATGCAATAACGACAAAATATGCAAAAAGAAGCAAAATAAAATGTTCAGTGTAACTCATTAGTATTATGAAACACATTTATACTTCACTCACATTGTTCTGCGAGCTTTCTAGACATATATGAAAAAAACTAGAAGTTCTCAGCCCTAGTAATAAAGTATTAGCTGTTTTCCTAGATTTAGCAAAGACCTTTGACTCCGAACATCATGAAGTTATTTTTAGAATTCTACCTACTTTCGAAATAAATAATCGTAGTCTAAATTGGTTTAAAAGCTACTTATCTGGAATAAACCAAATACTTAGTGAAATTAAACGACATTACGAGTGATGTAAGGTTATATGGTATTCCTCAGGGTAGTGTTCTGGGTCCAATCTTATTTATATTGTAAATAAACGCGGCATATAATTTAAAAATGTATGCCAAATAGTGACATATAATATGCTGATGATACTTGTTTATTATTTACAGATATAACCTGTCAAAAGGTTTACATTAAATCAACGAAATTTTTTAATTTAACATACAAACTTTTAAATGAAATATGCTTACCTAACTATTAATTATAACAAAACCAGGTATATGACATTTTCAATAAATAAATGTAATAACTACGAGTCTCCATTATTAATTCATAATTGTAACAAATATATGAAATGTAATCTACAAAATTGCAAACAAATAAAAAAAATAACCAAAATCCGTTCTTTAGGTTTAATTTTTAAAAATAATTTAAAATGGGACCTTCATATCAATAATTTAGTTTGTGAGCTACGTAAAATTATATACAGAGTGTATCTTATGTCATTGTACGCAGGGTTTTTTTTAACGATTATGGATCGATGATATAGAATTTCATCAAAACAAAAAAGGCGTGTTTCTTTATTTTTAACAGGCAATTTTTTTATAACAATTTCAAAATTTTTAAAAACGCAGGTGTACCAATAGAAAATCAACTTTTCAAATGGTAACTACTACATTTTTCGATGAATTCTGATAAAGCTTTTTTTTCTGAAAATGTTGATAGTCAAATCATCAATTTTGGTTCTCTGGTTTATTAACTATGGTCCTTTAAAGTTTAGTGAAATACGCATTAATACTTTTAATTGAAATAATTGGTATAAGTTTAACTTACAAGAGCTAAACAATTTGTTCTTATAATTACCTTTTTATACACTTAAGTTGTTTAATCGGTAATCTAATGACACTCTCAAAAAAAAAAAAAAACTAAAACAAAATTGTTGGCAAATGTAGTTCGTTATTTTTATTTTAACATACAATCATCAAAATTAGTATTTTATTTTAATTTGTTACTATAGGTAATTGTAATTAATTACTTCACAGTTACATTTCTTACAATATCATAAATTTCGATTCTTTATTATGTGGCTAAAGTAATTTGGTAAATGGTATTTCGATTGTTGACATTAACCAATTAAGGTATCTATGGGGATTAACAAAAAATATGTAATGAAAAAAGTGCAATGTTTTGTGGTGCTCTTCTCGTAGTGGGATAAACTTGAAATTTTAACCATATAGGTTCCCTATATAATCCGAAAAGCCTGAGAATTATTCCTGTAAAGTAATTGTTTAATACAATACACCATATCAACCCCACTAAATAAATATTGGGCTGTAGATAAGTAGAAAAGTATTATAATTAAAGTTTTGTTGAGTACTTCAACTTGTTAGGACTATATCTTAACATTTCCAAGTGTAAAGTTATGACGCTCAGCAGAAAACGATCCCAAATAGTTCACCCCTATACTCTGATGGACTCCATAGTACTACGTGAACATAATTATGTCATTGACCTTAGATTTAAATTCAACATTTCTATGGACCCCAGCTCTCATATTGATATATGTAGCAAGGAATTGAAAACTTTTGTAATTTGACGCATAATATCTATCGCCAATGAGAATTCTTCATTTCTAGTCTAATAATACTTACCATTTAACTACTTTGTAAATTGTTTATCTTCTTTTTAGCATCATTATTATTTTTATTATCATACATATTTCTTATTCTTTACTTAATTTTTAAATGTATTTCCTGATTGTATTCGAATGGCACCATTCAATGGCAGGTGTGGTTGAAGTATTCAGCTATTTTTTGTTTTTATGAATATTCATAAATAGGTAAATCTTGGTTTCATTACAAGAAATCAAATGTTGTCAAAACTAGCATTAATAAATGGGACTACCTATGTGAGCTAAGATTTAGTAATATAAATTCTTAATGTATATTATGTACCTACGTTTAAGTGCTTACGTGTAATATGTGTATACGATATACCTAATTAAGATTGACGAATACAAATTTGTATATTTTAATAAAGTACCCATTAAAAGCATACAATATACCTGTTGATCTAATTGATAAATGTCAAAGATTTATTTGAGTTGTAACTTATACTGCTGTAATAGCGTGTTAAATAATCTAGACAATCCAATCTGCATAATGTATAAATATAATAGGTATAATATAATATCCGGGATCGCTAACTCGCTCGTTGATTATTAATAAATTATGTGAAATATTAAAAATAAATAATGAAATGTAAAATAGGTACTCGATCTGAACACACAAAGTGCGGTAAATGGTAGTGTAACTTACTATTTTGTTTTGTTGGTTGGAGAGGGAACTGTTAATTGCGAAAAGGTAAACATGTTTTAACTTGTTATAATAGGTATGTAAATATTTAATGAATGCACTATTAATTTAATTTATATAAGTACTTGTAAAAATGTAAAATATTTAAATACATTAACCCATTAGGGAAATGAGACACGACGTCAATTTAGCGTATTTAGCCGGTATCTAATACAATCGTACCTATATTACTATTGTACAATTTGATGATGATAAATGTTAATATAATATAATATAGTATAATATATTATATTAATAAAATATATTATATACTGATTATCGATTAGACAATATTATGCCCCTCGTTATCTATAGGTGGTCTTATGTATCATATTATATTTAAAAAAAGAAATCATTGAACAACATCGAACGTGACGTGTCATATAAAGTAACCAATAAGATTATAAGAAAACTACTAATAATTATGACATAAAGTATCTGCTAGCAAGAACAACATATTGGGGAGAGTTTTTAACCCACCGAGGGCCAACGCACGCTCTAAGTAATACGCCCCAAGGCACTAATACGTCGTCCGATCTTATCACTACCGCCAACAACTACATACCGTTTCGTTAAAATGTTAATCAATTGAGATAATTAATAATAAGCTAAAGCCTGCAAAAAAAAAAAAGAGAAAGGATTTAATCTTCAATTAATTATAAATCAAATAAATAATAATTTTATTTCATACAATGAAATTAAATCGATGAAAATAAATGCCCAGATTGTACGTAATTTAATGACTAATTAGTCAATATTATATTGTATTATTATTTATATTGTACTTATATTATGTAGTGATGTATATTGTATATATTATACATTTATACATTGTATGGTAATGACTAATGACACTATAATATTATCATTTTATTTTCATTAGAACCTCCATTTACGGTAATATTAGTTATTACTATTATTGTAATTTATAAACAAATGTAATCAATGGTCCGATTAAGGCATTTAGGTACCTAGGTACCTGCCTATAAATCATTGGGTTTCTGAATTTCTGTACCAAATAAAATAACTAATTAAGGAGTATATTAAATGAATTTGTAAATTTAGGTTTACCTACATAAATATAACAACTATCAACAGCAATGTAGTTTAAGTTGTTTAACGCTTTTCTTTTAAAATAACCAGTAATTTTCTAATTTATTAACATTAAAAATAAACCTGCACAATATTGTAATTACACTTACTGATAAATGTGTTAAAAAATACTATTTATAGAAGACTTCAACTTTCATATTCAGCAATGTCTCTAGTATCAAAAATTAACGATAAATCAGATGCTCCCTATTAAAACATACATTCGGCAGCCCCTTTAAATATTTTGGAATTTACGGTTAAACCAATATCGCAAAAATTCTGAAAATAGTCACACAAATTCACACTATAATGGCGAACTAATGTTCAGCAAAAAAAACCATTTCAAAAATTGCATTGGGGCCCTGGTGAAATGTACGTCATATTAAACCATATATTATGAACATTTATACATTTTTTAAATGTTGTAACCTTACTTTCTGAACAAACCTCGTATATTCAAGAATTTTTATATTTTTTTAATGTCAAATAATTTGTTCATTGTTCTTAAGTAAAAAAATCATAATATATACATATCCAATGACTGTTGACTTATTTAACATGCGGTGCAACACTGTAAGTTTAACTAATAAGTAATAATATATATAGGTATAATATTGTAATGATTAATAATAAATAATAATAGACAATAGTAATAAACTTATAAATGGTATATAAGTTAGTATAACGTAAGACAGACTATATAATAAATTATGTGTACATTTCTTTTGATTAAAATATATTTTCATAATTCAAAAAAGCGCTATATAATATGGTGACAAATATTGTTATTGCATTTTAGGCATTTTAAATTGATTTCAATGTATTAAAAAAAAAAATGAATAGGTAATAATAAATAATTAACATTAACTGTGAATTAATAATAATAATAATACATTATGATGCAGTTATGTTTAATAAGAAAGAATATTGAAAAAATTATAAAACCTGATTGAAAAATCTAATGTACCTAAAAGTATATTGCATTTAAAAATGCATAAAACTAATAAAATCAATATGGGCCAAAACATAAATATCTTCATAGATACTTAATAGTTAATACTTTTATGAACAATTATCAATAAGATAAACATATTATTAGCATCATAATAAATCATTAAAATAAAATATATTTATGTACAATGCATGTTAAATTTTAAAGATTTTATAAATTTTTGATTTGGTTTTGATGTAGGTATAGTTTAAGTGTATTTTATAAGTGCAATGTTTCAATTTTTAGGGCATCAATCAATTTTTTAGCCTTAATGTGGATCATTTATATGTGAAAACGTGACACTAAATTATGGTAAGGACGGCAAAATAATTAGCAATACTCAATTTTTTTTCTTAAATCCCTGCAGCCACCGTAACACGTAATTTCATGATGCGTGGAGTTTGTGATGGAGTGGGTGTGGGTGGGGTTGACTATGCCGTAGACCGCACAACTACAGATAGGTGACAGTCGAGAATACAGAATATACATATAGGTAGGTAGTTAAATAATTTACTCAGCGAAAGAAGTGGTGATATAGGTGGGAGGAACAAAGACGAACAATGACGGGCAATGAGAGATAATAGATAATGTAATTAATTTAAATTCTAGATGGTAATTAATTTAATTTAAAAAAAAAAATGTTTAATTTTGTTGCTATCATTATTATTGTAATATAGCGTGCAAATTTGTGTGTGTGTGTTTGTGCGAGCACTCGGTTAGGGAAATTATCCGACGAAGGCGAGGCGAGGAGACGCATTGTAACGTCATTGTGGGGCGCTCAAGGCCGCCGTGGCCGCCGAAACGTCGTCGGGTATTTTTTTTCGCTATATTCTCCGGTCGGACGAAAAACGTAATTAATTAATTAATTGACTAATTAACCAACTGTTCACAAAACTACCGATGACGACGATGACGACAACAAAGACGGTCAACATTATTACAGTAATTGTATACGATTTTCAAGGATTCCAGTCCTGCGTGTATATAATATATGTACCGGAAGTTCATACCTAAGATTCGGAGCAGTTTTTCCGACTGGACGCGCCGAACAAGGTCTATTACTTAAATGGATACCTACTGTATACCTAATGATACCTAATGTATAGTGCTGTATCATATATTTTACCAGCCGACGGATGATATATTTTCCCCGTCGAGCAGCACAATAATATAATAATACCTATACACTACAGACGGCACCGAATCTCGCGATAAATCGTTTCTGATGAATAGAAAATTAATCGAGTATACAGACAGAGTACACGCGTACGCTTATCCATATAAGATGGATTTAATCGAGGTACCTATTATCAGAGTACCTATAAAAGGTACCGCCGCACGTGCGTTGTGCACTGGTTCGCGGCTGTGTACATAATATGAAATTAATCGAGTGTCATAATATATGTCTTATACCTATAATACAATATTAATAGTAAATTATGTCTATCTGTAAATAACCTAAATTATATTTATATATAAATTAAATATTATTGCTATAAACATATTTTGTAACCGGCTTGAGCGGTGTGAATTTCGACAGTTTCGACATATTACGGTAGACCACGTTTAATGGTAAAGCGCATATTGATAGATAGCACGGTTTAAGATATACTGGTTGCACAACTCTACAAAATAAATGGACCCTCTCATAATTTTGTTATCATAGAATGAAGAACTAATGAGCGCTCCTCGTGGGATATTTTTGAAACATTACCCATATTAAACCATAGCCTATTCAAGAGTTGGCTGCTAGGGTTCACCACAATCTAGTTCTACGGTGAGCCTTATTAGTTATTACATTGTTCTGTGCCTTATCGCAAAACATATTGAACGGTCCATGTGATATAAGCAATTTAATGTAGGAGTTGTGTAACCAGTATATCTTAAACCGTGGTATATAGCCACAAATATTATTTTTTACAATTTTTACGAATCAAATTTCAAACTTTTTAAGTGATAAAATAAGGCACCGTATAGACGGCTAAATTTCATGTATCCTATATAGAGTGTCTGAGTGCAGACTATATAGTATAATAATAAGTTATTTCATTTTTTTTCACTAGATTAGTGTATACTCAGTGCTCTGTTATTAATATTCTTATGTACGTTTGATATAACTAAATAAACCAATCGCAGCACAAGTCACATCCTGAAAAGCAAAATACGAATATTTCAAGGGACAAAGTTATTTAACTGAAGTTATAGGGCTCTTCGGCCTATATCATGTGTTTCACCGTGTAAAAATGTTCACAAACACCACGTGTGACGATTAAATCATCATTCTTGTGTACATTTTGAAAATATGTACACATAATAATATAATATTGTTTTAGACTTTAAAATAAAAAAAAAAAACTAGCGTGTCGATGCACAACAAAAACAATATGAACATGTTCATATAAGAGTAACATATATATAAAAAGATGAAGTGTACGATTAAAACAGTGCAAGCTGGTATAAGATTTTTCCCGGTCGACGATAGAAAATAAATTCACACTGTATAATAAATTAGTGTAAAACGCTATATAATAACATAATAATAATAGCATGATATATATATTATTCGAAAAATGAGAAATAAACTGGAGTAGCGGATGACTGCACCGCCAACAACTACCGGCGGCGTGGTCAGACGTGCAGTGCATTAGCTGTACGTAACGCGGAGAAAATAATAATAATAATAATAATAATATTAATAATAAAAATAAAAAATAATTATAATTATATTAAAATACGCGATAATAACACGGTAAATTTAATTAAAACAACCCGACCGACCGGCCGACGACGGCGCGCGTATAATCTCATCGCGCCCGTCGTATTCTAACGATATTGCCTACGTGTACATATATTATAAAATACAGGTAGGGTATATACCGCAGCAACACCGTCCGTGGTATGGGCACAGCGATTATTACAATATTATGGTAAATTTAATTAAACTATATTATAAGTTATAACCCGCGTGCGCCCGGCGTAATCTCTCACGCCAACGCGGATGATTTTTTTAATTGACTTTATCTCGTCGTCGTATAATACGCGTATACTCGATATATAATAATATTATACATAATACATTTAGTCATATCTCTTCGTATCGTCGTCATAATAATATTATTTTATTATTATTATTATTTTAATAACGTGTTCGAAGCGTATGGAAATAACGTTTTTACATATTTCTAGATTAGACAATATGTAGGTACCTAATAATATTATATATTTAAATCTATGGACACTACAGCAATAACGATTAATATGACGGAGGGGGCGCCTCGTCATCGTCTCCATATTATACTCGTCCACGTTTTTTTTTATTATTTCGTAGTTGACTATAATAATATAATATAATTTACGTTGTAATAATATTCTATACACCTAAACCATACCATTAATATTATGTATGTTTTACACACCTATTATATACGCACCTCATAAACGATCCGCGCAGGCGCATTTAACGAGCGGGGGTTTGATCGGCGAACCCCCCGACACATGCAGGCGGAAGCTACGCACTGTATTATATTATTATTATTAATCATTATTAAAATTATTTAAGGACAGAACTGATGGCAGCCAGCTGTTTTACGCACTTAAACACCCAAATATCCAATGTGTATGCGTGTAAATTTAAACGACGACGGGTACCAATATGGGTTATGACCATCGATACGTATATCCGGCTGACCATTAGCGTTTATATTATTATAGACCTAATAATGCCTAATACAACGAAACAATGATTAACAGACGTATATTTTGTGTCACGAATATGGTAAAAATATAAATTGGACAAATAGACGGAACAAAAAAAAATGGATTTTTTTCCCGCTATACTTTGAATAACATTATCAGTTAGGACATATTTTTTTTTACAAATTAACAAAATGACAATGAGGTTAAGTGTGCTACAATAGATAATTTCTTCATAAATTGTCTATACTCTATAGTATAATGTATAATATTATACACTATTAATATCTAATAAAATAAGATACAAAATTATGATTTTATACAAATTAAGAATTGAAAATTATACACAGAACTAAAATATATATATTCCCACCTAGTGGCGGCGGGATATAGGATTATTTGAATATTGAAGCAATAGCTTCATGTCTCAATGTCTAAAATGGGTGGGTGAGTGTACCTATATACTCATAAAACCTCACCACAAATATCGTGGCAAATATTATAATTAATAATTACTAATGGTCCGTGATGCTAATTTTGGTTCAATGAAGATTGTAGAGGTAAAAATATTTAAAATATACAATATGCTTCAAAGCCTCCACAATTTCGCGCCGCTACTATTCCCACCATCCATAACGTTATTGTACATGAAATAGTTGTTTTTGGTTACCAGAAAAGGTGTGTAAATATTTATTTAAGAGAATGTCAGCGCAATATTTGTTTTCTTTCTCAGACCCACGCGCAACGTATATAAAACGCTTTCACCTAAAATCATTGTTTTATGATTTTTGAGTAATCTTAGAGTAGATCAGCTATATAACAAAATTTATAGATAATAATATTTTTGAGGGTATGACATATAGATTTTATATTTTATTGTTATTTGACTTTGTAATAAGACTTTCCAGATAAAAAAAAAAAATGTTGTAAATTTAAATGATGTTTTGAGACAATATTTAGACAAATCGATCTCATACCCTCAAAAATATTATTCTCTATTGTTTTTGTAACGGGTGATTTTACTCTAGGATTACTTGAAAACATAAAAAAAATGATTCTGCGTACCTAAATGCGTTTTGTCTATGTTGCGGGTGGGCCAGAGAGAAAAAACAAATAGTGCGCTGATATCCTCTTAAATATAATGTGCATAAAGTTAGTTGAAAGAACTGCTATTCCAGCACAAGCTTTGGCTAATATGGGCGCTGCAATATTGATAAATGTATCTATTATTATTATTTATTAGTGTACTAAAAAATTATATTGGTATATAAGTATCCACTTCTAAACTTCTTTTCATATCCACGCTAAGACACTTCTATACATAGATTAAAGTATTTTAATATCTTAGTATCATATTTTACTAAAGAAAGTCGATTACTTCGGTATTGAACGGTACTGTGCTAATTCAGTAGATATTACGGTCTATTGTTCAAGCGGTATTTGAGGAGTAACCGGTATACCAATATAAGTTGGTATGCCTAAAAAAGTAAAAACCATAAACTCTAATTGATATAATAACGTAAATCATTATAAATAATTGAACTTGGTTAACTCGATGTTGAAGTAACCGGCCAAAAAGTTTGAGTTATACAAGAATTTGAGTTGGGTATCCACGGAAATTCTAGGGACCAGGAAAAAATTCAAAAGTTCGAGTTAACCAAATTTTACTGAGTTACCAATAAATTTAAAATGTATGAATACTACTAGGCACTAGCTAGTATACCGAAGTTAGAATTCAGTACCATGCATTAAAGTCTGCAGTCAGCCTGGTACCCGAATTCAAAAATTTGACTTCAAATCATATTGGAAAATTAATAATCAATGTATAATATTTAGTAACAGCAAAACTAAAATTTCTAACCAAATGTCTAACTCTCCAGAGTCATCATATCGTATCACATAGTATCGTAGATGATTGAATTTTAAGTTTATTATTTCTTCGTCTAGTAATAAGTGCGTATCATACCAATTTACGTTCAGAAGTTCTCTGAAAGATTCATTTATTTTTTAAATATGAGTTTGAATTTACCGTCAAACACAAAGGTAACAACATATTTTGTATTTTGTTGTTTTTTTGATATTTTTATTTTAAAGTGCGTTACTCACATTTTTAAATTATTAATTTTATACAATTTATACTCATTCAATCAATGAAAGTTATTACAAAAACTTATATACTTATAATTACTTACCATATACTTGAATAATAAAAATAATATATCGATCAGCAGTAGTAGTAGTAGTAATAATAGTAGCATAATGACATACGAGTTATCTGAATAAAATATAATAACCTTAGTTAGAATATAATATTTTAACTTTGAATTAATTAATTTGACTCACATTTTTTGTAATTGACAGAGTGATATATTAATTAATATAGTCAGTTTGGTATAATGAAAGCCATTAGCCACCGACGAAAAGTTTTTAGTTCTAATTATCGAGTGAATATTTGAACAATATTCTTTTGAGTCATTAATTCACTGGTGCCCTATTTAACTGTACCTACCATATAACTATAAATTAAATGAAACTAGAAACTTAAAATACTTTCTTTTTTATTTAACAAAATAGTATATTTGCAATTGGTTATTTTATAAGCAATAAGTAAATTTGATAAAATAAAATAAATAACAACATGAGTATCACATAAAGAGGCCCACCATTGTGGAAAACCTCTGAACGGAGGGAACTGTAAATACTTTAAAAAAAAAAAAATCGTACCTATGAATCTTTAATATTTATCAACTGCTAATATAGTAATTCATAAGGAACTTTGATTACATTTTCAAGCTTTTTGACCCAATTAATAAAATGTTTTTGAAGTTTATAGAATAAAATACAAAAAAAATTCAAATCTCAATAAAAAAACTCAAAAAGATTTAAAATATTTTGAACATTTTATAGTTTATAGAAAATTATAAAATAAACATTTGATGAAAATGTCTACGTTGAATAGTTTTAAAATAACAATAAATTAAGAAAACGTTGCATGAGAATTTGTCAATTTATCGATGAATATGTCAAACTTCAAACGCACATACAGAATTAGTTTGACTGTCCAATAAGTCAATTTAAGTTGGCCACCCCTGATGTATACCTAGGTAATATTATGTTGACGCTCCAAAATGTTACCAAGCTGAAGCTCCCTGGGACTAACTCTACCGTTTCCCTCCCCCCCTTCTACACCACCTTTAACACAGCTCTGAACCAGTTGCGCAAAAATTGGATGTTGGCTCTTCTCAAATACCTCAAGTTTTTTCAGTTTAATATAATATATTATATTCTGCACGGCTGACATTTATACTACCTATATACCTATTGGCTATTATAATAGGTATTCACTCGCCGTTTCAATCCGGGGCCGGACTTGCAGGTGTAGAAAATGTGTATAATAACATAATATCGTGTCTACTGCTGCAGTTCCGCCGCACCAAAAAAATAATAACAATAATAATAATAGTTATATTATTATTACCTCATAATATACTGTTGTTGTTATTACGGTCTGTCCCAAACGGTCAGACCCGGCGGCGGCGGCGACCCGTGTCCGCAACCAGCTTTATATACAGGTAGGGTGCGTATAGGTAATGTGGGTGCGAAGCTGAAATACGTTTGCACGCGTTGTCTCTTCTCGGAATCGCCGCGCGCCGCACCGTCAAATGGGTTTCGTTCACGGAATCGCTCGTTTTGCGGTCAATTTTTTTACGACTCGAGCCCGAACGCGTCCCCGAGTTAGGCGGTCCCGAATATAATAATATTTATTATAATGCCTATAAATCCAATTCGTTTACTCCTCGAATATAATATAATATTATTATTAATAATAATATATTATAGTACAACCGACGCGGCGGCGGACTGGGTCGGCGGCCCGCCAGCCCGCCGACAGATTTATGTGCTGGACGATGGCGAGGGGATGAGGTGGCGGCGGAACGTCGTTCGGCGGAACCTCTCCGCCGGCCATCGCCGCCGATGTTTGTTTTTACACAAATACAATTATAATAATAGTAATAATATTTACACACACACCCGCCGCGCGTCGAACAAACACAATTATAATAAATATTATAAAAATATATTATTCATAAACGCGGCGGCGGTGGTTACACCGTGTAGGTATCATACACACCCGCAGCGCTCGTAATATGTATATTGTATATTATAATATAATGCACACAAGAATACAATAATTATTATTATAGCCCACGTCGCGGTCGTCTCTACACGACTTGGTCCACCGCCGCCGCCGCCGCCGCCGTTGAAAATTTATTACAATAATTTACTGCACATGAGTCTAACTCACTGCCCCCACCTATCATAACATCTGTCTAATAACATTGTTTCGATAAATATTATATTATTAGACATTGCACATGTAATTATTAAAATAATAATATATTGAATTGACTATCGAGTATCATACCATAGCATACCACCGCCACCGAGGCATAGGATAAAGTCGATTTTTATTTTGTTTTTGGGGGGGGAGTAAATGTATGGGTTTTAATAGATAAACACCATAAACAAATTGATAAAACCATCCTTAATTTTTTTAAGAAAGACCCTCATAGAATCAAATATTTTTATTTCCAAAATATTAATAAGCAGTCAAAATATAAAAACCCCATCCGTAGTTACGAAAATTGTATTTTCATATTCCAAAGCAAAATATTTTTGTGATCATTTTAATGTATACAAATTTAATCTTAAACAAAATGTTGGTCTATCGTCTATACTCTATGCCTATAGTCCATGGTCTATACTATATTCTGATCGCATTTTAACTTTAAATATTTATAAGCAATTAAAATTATACTTGTTAAAAATTTGGTTTTCTTTTACACCGGTGTTCACAAAAACATTCTGCTCAGGAATATGAAACCAAGAATGTATGTCGTCGTTTAAAAAACAAAATAAAAACGCAGAAAATGACGATAAAAAATAGTTAAATTTTTGCAATAATCTCGCTAAATAAATTACGACTTAATACTATATGTAAAAAATAAGCAGGTAAGTGGATGTCGTTCTGCTGTACAGTAGATTAAAAGTGGATCATTGCATAATGGATTGTATTCGACTTGAATTCAATGATATAATATCATTGTATAAGAAAAACAATTCTGAGCGGAGACGGTTTGCCAGTCTGGATTTTTTATATTGTTATTATCTATTATATCATGTAAGTTGAATTAATATGATAATATTATCATTTTTTATTCGTTTCTATAGTGATTAACAAAGCGTTAGAAATTAAAATCCCATTACTATTGAGAAAATCGAAAAATGACTTCTTTAAAGTACCATCTTGATCCAATTTGCTAAAAGATAAGGTACTATATGTTGAAATCGAAGCACTCCTTCCGGGAGAAATTTTGTATATAGTATATATAAAAAAAAATAAATACCATTGTAAAACCAATAGCTTCCTCGCTCCACTCAGAATCTAAAATAAATTATTTTACTTCAAACGTTAAAGCGTTTCTAGAGAATACATTTTTACTGTTAAAATAATCGTCCAGTACCTATCTATTTAGTATCTATATAGATAGGTACCAACGTACCATTGTACCAACCAATACAACCAATATAATATACATATAGGCGGCGAGGACTTTTTTCCGCGTGCACGGCGCCGCCAATTAAATCACCGAGACCGAGAAAAGACGGCCGCCGACAAAAATGAAAAAAAAAGCCGATATATCGCGGGGGCTCGCTCATAAAATACACACAATATTCCCGATATAATTTATCGTCTCGGCATACATTGTTACGTACGTAAACATTATCGTTACGTTGTAATAATACGATAATAATATTACCGGCCGTACAACGCGTCATAATAATATAATATAATATTATGCTGTGCGGGGGGGCGGCTTCGGCGGCGGCGGTCGAGAAAGCCAATTAGCCGCGCGCCGTACGACAAAACAAACGGACAGACGGACGGTCGGACGGGCAATAAATTAAAAATTAATCTCGCATTTACATATAATATATATATATACGAGATATATGCGCACGACGTATCGAAAACGAAATATTTTTGTTTTATTTATTGGAAGGAAACGACGAGGAGAGAGGTACCTATACGTAATAAATAAAAATCCGAAACCACCAGACGACGACGACGACGACGATAATATTATTATAACGACGACGACGCACGGATTTCGATGACTTTTTGTGACGCATTCGGCGGCGGCGCCCGTTTTCCGCTTTGTACGCCCGACGAACGACAACTAAAACCGCGCGCGCGCCGCAGCCGCCGGCACTCCATTCGGCGGATAACGATATTATACGACTCTGCTTCGACTCGCTGCTGCCTTCGTGATGTCAGACGCAAGTACGAGACGCTATACAACAACAATAATATAATATCGTCGGCCACCATGTGGGAAAAACGCGTTTGGATGTTTGTGAGAGATTTTTTTTCCATTTTGCTATGGGTAAGTGTAATATGCAGATGATGTTGGGTGGGCCGCGCACAGCGTGCCGATGATATTGTTTGTTCGTGATCCGGTCGAGACACGCGGCTCGCCGTTCGATCACATTCTTCATGGGTTACTTTACCGTTTGTCGCGCGAACACCTCTTTCCATCACAACAGACAACACGTCCGTCGCACAACCGAATGTAGTAATCACGGAGACCGAGGGGGGGGGGAATGCTGGAAGGGCCCCTAAAAACTATTAAAATCCCACTAAATGAAATATATTTTTCATGTGTTAGTTGGCTAATTTTGTTTAGGAAGGTTTTAACCCTCCCTCATATATAATGCAATCGGACTTCCACTTATGCATACAACCATTAATTTTATAATATATTAATATAGTCAGTGGCGCAGGAACTATTTTTCATGAGGGGGGGCAAAACCTAAAAAAACCTAACAACTATTATAATGTATTTATTTGTAATTGATAACAGAAAACCTTTCTTAATATTTTATTCTTTTAACGTTGATATATGTAGTATATCTATATGTATATATATTTTTTTTATTTAAAAGTTTACCAATATATAAATTTATAAATTTAATGATTGAATTTATACATTTATATATTAAAAAAAAACATGAAACATATTTACTTTATACCTAAAGTTAAAATAACAGTATCTAAATAAATATAATAAATAAGTTTTAAAAGAAATATATTTACTATATACCTGAAGTTGTATTCAAAAGTAACAATATGTCAATATATAAATAAATATAAAATAAAAATAATAATACGATTGTATTTTACCCTTCAATATTTATGTGGTAGGGGGGCAAAATTATACTTTTGCCCCCCTTGGATTTTATCCGAGGGGTCAATTTCCCCCTCTGACCCCCTTCTCTGACTCCACTGAATATAGTTTATTGCACTATCAATGATTCAACTTACGTTTATCTGCTGCAGTTCTCTTGATTTCAAAGCAATATCTGTAGGTATATTACATAATATATGCACACTGGCAATAGTTGCATGAAAAGCCTTCGTTGTCCTGTTGGATTGACGACCATTATAAGTCAATTGCGTCTTAAGAGGTTCGAATTGATATGACGATAACTATATGAAGAAAAATCAAGATACTACAATTAAACCCTATTTCCTTGCGAGTCTCACAATATTATGTCCTAGTTGAAAATGTGCATTAATTATATATTTATATCATCCCTAGCTGAGCGTACAAGCGTTCCGTGAGAATAATTACATTCATGGATGGACTTTTGAGTAATAACGTTTTATTCATCTGCCCTTATCTCTTTAGTTCTTGTTCTTCTTTAATGCTCATCGGGGTTTTTTTTTAGATCTATTACAATTTACAATTATATACCTATCATATACCTAATATTTAAAATATTACAATAATAAAAAAGGCGGACAAGTGAGTACTCTGCTGTACATTGGTTGTCAAGCATATATAACGTTTTAATGGATGTGTTTATTTGAATTCAATGATAGGTAAATCATTGTATTATAAAAACGATTTAGAGCGGAGACGTTATGTCAGCCTAGCATACCTACTTGTATAAATTAACAAATTTAATATTTAAAAAAAAAATTTCCGGTAAACTTTTTATTTTTTATAGAGGTAGTAAAATTTAGTGGTAACCATCTATTAAAATGTCTAATATAAGCTATGAAAATAAAAACTTTTATGATTTTCTAACTGAAAAATGATTTACAACATTTTAAAAATTTCTCATGGCTATAAATAGCTCATAAAGGGTCAAAATTGTTTAACATTTTACCATGCATGGATGAGCATTCCAAGAGTCTACGGTTATTTGTTTTGGAATTACAACAAAATCTCAAAAATCGATTAATGGGAATTCAATCATTTTCCGCTGAATATCGAATACCGTATAAATTATATAAAATATATAGGTAGAAAAACTTATGTGAAATCTACTATTACATTTTTAACTTTTATGAATTTCTAACTTACCTAAATATAATTTACAGAATATTAAAAATTTCTCATGGCTATAAATAGCTCAAAAAGAGTTTAGATTGTTTGAATAATTTACCATGTATGGAAAATGGTTATTTTAACATTTTGTGAAAATATCAAGTATCCAGCATTATTTATTTTTGAATTACAACAAAATATCAAAAATTGATAAATGAAAATTTGATGATTTATATACCTATGAAAATCCAATATTGTAAAATTTTAAATTCAGACGCTCATAAAAAATTAATATTACTTTCTGGTAAACTTGTTTTTTTTTTGTGTTTAAGGTAGGACAATTTGTGGGAAGTTTTCTGTCAAAATTCTTCATGTTAGCCATGATTTTTATAAATTTCAAACTGAAAAAAAGTTTGAAAATTTTCAAAATTTGAAGTTTGAACTTTAAATGCATATAAAAAATAATCATGTTTACGTATCTTTAATATTTTTGAATTTATATAATTGAAACTTATAAGGAATCTAGCATTAAATCTTCAAGCTTTTTTACTAAGTTAATAAGTTTTTATCTAGAATAATATTAAAAAGATTTACAAAATTTGAAAAATGTCTCAAGGTTATAACTAGCTCAAAAAGAGTCAAAATATTTCGAAAATTTTATCATTTATGGAAAATGTTTGGAAAAAATATCAAGGGTAACACAAAAAAAATGGTTTTGCGTCAAAATTACCACTCTTTTTTCACTTTTTTTTTTTTCTTAACGTTTTCAAAAAATATTAGGAATTTTCAAACATTCAAATTTTCAATTTTCACCATTCAAAAGTAACAACTAGATTCAATTTTCTATCATAAAAGATACTGATATCAAAAATTGGACCATTTTTACTACTAACAATTTTGCAGATAGCCAAAAAAAAAAAACACATCATTATAAAATCAATACATTGTTTCGCTCCACTCAAAATCTAAAATGACTATACCTCACTTTAAAATTAAAAGATCGTAAAACAGCCAACTTTTAACAAAAACAGACAATTTTCCTCGGTTTAAACTACAGCAAACAACGCTGGTGAACGCAAATTTGCTATATGTTGCACGTGCAGGGTCCGATAGATAAACCAAATATAATAGTGCAGGCCGACATTCTTTTAATAAAAAAGATATCACAAAAACCATCTAGTAAGTGATCTCAAGTTTATTTTGCACTGAACATTCAAAAACTTGCATTATACAATAATATATATCTACGAGTGCTCGTGGGCCGTGGGCTATAGAGAGAAAACTGGTGTTTTCCGGTGGGCCTGCTCTGTATTTGGGAATGGGGGGCTCTTTTTCATCGTCTAACTGTAGACGGAGTATGAATAATAGTAACTACTAAACTTATACGGCTAAACGAGCAGAATATGAGCATAATATATCATATATTATACAATAGAAATTAGAAAAGAGATTTAATTCAGTTTAATAATATTAATGGGTGTAAATGTAATTTGGACCAAAAACAAACATTTCCTCTGTTGTAGCCTGAACAATTGTAGCCTGTAGAGTGTAGGTATATATTTATACTTACATACTTTTTGTATAAATGAGTATTATTTCTGTTAATAATAAGATATGTAAAAATCAGGAACATTATAATTCATTATGCTTTGTACATGTTATTAATTCACGTTTATGTTCTATAACTGATGTAACGGCAGTTAATTTATCGGGTAAATTACAATAACTACAAATGAATGTATGGTGTATACTACCAAAATTATACTATTTAGACGTGGCGCATTTGTTTTTTTTTTAGATTCTGAGTGGAACGATGAATGTATTAATTTTACAATGATGTGTGTTTTTTTTTTTGTGTGTGTCTGTGTACACAATAATGAGTCAAAATAATGCTTCGATTTTAATCTTCAGTACCTTGTTCGATTGGAAAGTGAATATCGTTGGTGCATTGGGGAAATCAAAATTTAAAATTTCCAGTAATTTTCAAAAGCGCCAAGAAAAACTAAAGAAAAATTAAGGAAAAACGGGAATTTTTACGCAAAATCGATTTTTCACAAAATTGAATTTGGTTTTTGGTGTAACTTTAAAAAAAATGACCGTAGATACATGAAAATTTGACTGAATGTTTATATTAGCATTTTCTATACACCATAACATTTTCAAAATATTTTGACTTATTTTGAGCTCTTTACGGACATTGTCAGTTTTCATTTTTTTTTAGTTTTTTTTCTAAAAATATCAATAAAATTTTATTTGTTGATTAAAAAAGCTTGAAAATTTAATAAAAGGCTCCTAGTATATTGTTTCAAAAGTAGATGAAAAATATTCCTTATAATCCTTAGTCACAGTTTTTTTTTATAAGCATTTAAAGTTCAAAAATCAACAAAATATGGAAAAATCACGAAAATTAGCAAATTATTTTGAGTTAAAAATTCGTAAAAATTTTTCTTTTTAAATCTAATATTTTAAAATGTAATACAAGATTCCTTATAAGATTATCTACCTTTATCAAACAAAAAATATCTATAAGAAAGTCAAATTAAATTTTTATGATCGTTTAAAATTCATATTTTTACAACATTTGATATTCACTCGATTTCTCATGTAACGATTTTCTTATTTTATTGTAATTAAAAAACGAATGACTGTAGATACTTGAAAATTTCACTGAATGTTTATATTAGTATTTTATATATACGATAAAATTTTTAAAATAATCTGACTCTTTTTGAGCTGTTTACGGACATGGTCAGTTTTCAATTTTTTTAGTTTTTTTTTTCTATAAATATCAATAAAGTTTTATCCGTTTGGCCAAAAAGTGTATAAATTTAATACAAAGCTCCTGATATATTGTTACAATATCAGTTGAAAAATATTAAAAATACATAGGCACAATTTTTTTTTATAAGCATTTAAAGATCGAATTTTGACAAAATTTATCAAATTTAAAATTGAATAATTATTTCGTAGTTAAAAATTTATAAAATGTTCAATTTTTATATCTAAGGATTAAAAATGTAAAACAAGATTCCACGTAAGTAATTAATTCTGTTACAAAAAAATCAAAAAAATACATAAGAACAATTTATTTTTATAATCATTTTAAGCTCAAATTTGGACGAAATCACATATTAAAAAACCTGGAATAACTATTTTAGTTATTTTGTTGTGATTGTATATTATTGAAACTTCTAAAGTATACAACTATTATATATCTATGATAGTATCACGGTTTGTTGTTGATGTATAACGCGTTATAAGTACCTAATAGATATTATGATATGATTAATTTGGAATTTATTATAGGTACCTATTATAGGTCAATTTTTTTTAAATACTATAGACTATAATATAATATTATGTCTTATACCTAGACTGACATACCGTCTCCGCTCAGAATCGTTTTTCTTATACAATGATATTATATCATTGAATTCAAATTTAATACCATCCATTATACAGTGACCCACTTGTAACCTACTGTACAGCAGAGCGAAATCCACTTACCCACCTTTTTTTATATATTATCACAGATTACATAAGTACCTAAATGTACCCATTGGTGGAGCTAATTTATTACAAGTACTAAAATGTACGCAAAATACCATATCCCATATTCACCACAGTACTGCCAACGAGTAGGAGTAGGAACTATTAGATTAAATAAGATTAATCATTAATGAATCTATATTTTTATACTTACCTAATATAATTACATTCTTACAGAAAAAAGATTTCGAACAAGTTTTTAGGAACCTTGTATAACATTTTCAAACTTTTTGACAAAGCAAAACCTCAAAACAAAGAAAAAAATGTGGGCAAGTGGGTGTCGCTCTGCTGTACAGAATGTTACAAGTGGTTCATTATAATGTATGGTGTTAAATTTGAATTCAATGATATACTAACAATGTATAAGAAAAATGACTCTGAGCGAAAACGGTCAGTTGGCCTATGATATTACTAAGTACATTTTATGATATTGTTGTGAAAAAAATAATTTATACATAACCTATTTACGCGGAACCTTGTTTTAAATTCGAACTTTAAATCCTTATAAAAAAATTGTGCTTATGTATTTTTAATATTTTTGAATTGCTATTGTAACAATATATCAGGTGCCTTACATTACATTTTCACGCTATTTTACCAAACAAATAAAATGTTATTGATATTTATAGAAAAAAAAACAAAAAAAAAATTAAAAACTGACAATGTCCGTAAAAAGCTCAAAAAGACTCAAAATATTTTAAAATTTTTATGGTGTATAGCAAATGAAAATATAAACATCCTGTAAAATTTTCATGTATCTACAGTTATTCGTTTTTGAATAACAATAAAATATCAAAACCACTACATGAGAAATCGAGTTAATATCCAATATTGTAAAAATATATTATAGGTACTTCAAACACTTGTAAAAATTTAATTTGATTTGCTTGTAGACATTTTTTTTTTATAAAGGTAGACAAACTTATGAATAATCTTTTATTACATTTTCAAATCTTATATCTAAAAAGAAAAATGTTTATGTATTCTCAACTCAATATAATTTGCTAATTTTCGCGATTTTCCGTATTTTGTTAAGTTTTGAATATTAAATGCTTATAAATAAAGCTTTTTTAACCAACAAATAAAGTTTTATTTACATTCATAGAAAAAATACTAATAAAATTGGAAACTGAAAATGTTCTTAAACAGTTCAATATATATCTAAATATTTTGAAAATTTTATCGTGTATAGAAAATGCAAATATAAACAACCACTAACCAGTGATAATGCCATATATATACGTTCATTTGATTTAGAGTTACACCAAAAACCAATATCGATTTTGTGGAAAACCGATTTTGCGTAAAAATTCCTGTTTTTCCTAAATGTTTTGTTGTTTTTCCCGGCGCTTTTGAAAATTATTGGGAGTTTTAAATTTTTAGGTCCCAAATGCACCAACTAGATTCACTTTCCCATCGAACAAGATACTGTTGAAGAAAATCGAAGTAGTTTTACTGCCACAAACCATGATAAAAATAAAAAAAATAAAAAAAACACACATCATTGTAAAATTAATACATTCATCGTTCCACTCAGAATCTAAAAATAATTTGAAAAGTACATGTGTCTATAAATTGCTAAAAAAAGAGTCAAAATATTTTGAAAATTTTATTTTTTATGAAAACTGATCTTATAATAAACATTTTTTTAAATTTTAACTACTTGTATCTATGTTTATATTTTTAAGTTATTAAAAAAAAATTGATTTATCAAAAACTAGTTTTAACTTAATTTTTTTTTCCGACGCTTTTGAAAAACATTGGGAAGAAGATCTTGGCCCATTTATATTCAATTGCAACCAGAAACCATCCCCAAAGTTGAAAGTCGAACATTATTTGACTTCTTGTCGTGTACATATTCTCTTAAAAAGTAATCACATCATTGTAAAATCAATACACATTCATAGCTCAGAAAATATGGAAAAACAGGATATTTTAGAAAAACAAGTTTTTAAAAAAAATCTTATTTTGTTGTAAATACGAAAACGAAGATACTTGATATTTTCACCCAAATATTGTGTCTTTTTTCATGTAAATATCCTTCTTAAAATGTTACATTATGCCAATAATGACCTATCTACAGTGACTACTTGGAACTTAAAATGGTTTAAAAAGTATACGATGTTGGGCCATTAATTAATTATACATTCACTTTACTCAAACAGTGGAGGTTACTTGATCATATGGAAATTTTCCATGATAATAATATAGGCTTTAGCTTAACCCGTATTTTACTATTCTTCACCTGGATACGACTGTACACTTTCATTATTAAATATAACGAATTATAAATAAATAGGCAAATTCAATAACAGGCAATAAATATCTAATCTAAGTATTAGCCATTAGAAATTAGAATTAGGTAAATCTCAATAGAAGTTACCGACACCAAATTACTATCATGGACCAAGTTAATCACGTGAAACCAAGTTAAACATTTAAAAAAGGGGTGGCGTGGGTATCATGTCACTAATCCGTTTTCTGCGGCTTTTTTGGACGCCATTCTGCAACATTTTCGATCAGGTTGTAGGTGGTATACATCAAGAGAAAGCGATAAATACAACATTTTTCGTACATTTTTTAGTAATTAAATTATTTTTTAAATCATTATAGTTGAAAAACAAATGCCTCGTCGTCTATATAGACCAGGCGTGCCCAACCTTTTTCAATTTGCTGGCCACATTCGAAATGTATATTTATACTGCAGACCGTATATACCTACTGTTTCATTTTGATAAAATATACACTATTGATATACTTAAAAATTATAAGATATTATTTAATTCTTAAAATCTTATTAAAATACATTTTTTTTTAAATTATTATTTTATTTTTATTTTTATCTATAGATGCCTATAGAAATTTCTAATTTTATAAAATGGTCAAGGGCCGCTTGGAATACTTACATGGGCCGTGGGTTAGGCATGCCTAGTCTAGACACGTATTTGCCACACTGCATGTGCTGACGAAGGCCGCGCCGCGCGGCTAGCCACATGCCAAAAGCCGCTACGTCTGGACGCGCTTTTAGCACCTCAATTATGAAGCACATTATTTTTTTAATATCTCATTTTAATGATTATATTAATAGTTCTATAAATATCTATTTAGTCTCACATTATAATATATTACAATATGAGGCAATATACTCGTATTGTAATATCGTGTATAGCAGTGGTCTTCAACCTTTTTGGACTTGCGACCCACTTTTTTAGGCCTACATTTTTCGCGACCCACGTAAGCTTTGTAAAAAACCTAAAATTGCTTAATGCTTTGCAGTAGTACTATTAAAACTGAATAAATAAAAATTACATTTTAGTAGGTAGAATATTTAATTATTATTAATTGAAAATGTATAGAATTCATATGAAAATATAAAATAAAATAATAATATGATACAAACGATTTAATGTGAATTATTTTTTTACCTTAGGTATTAAATTTTATAAATTTAACTTTTATTTTATAAAGAAGTCTTATCGTGAACCAATTTTAAAGCTTACGCGACCCATTTTTGGGTTGCGACCGACCGGTTGAAGACCACTGGTGTATAGTATAGACGTATTATAGTATACTCGCATATATCTACATAGTATATGTTAATTGTTAACAGTTGATTTATATGGCCTAGCTAATTTGTGTATTTTATCCAGCCCTCTAAGAGTTTCTCACTAGCCCATCAAGCTAATTAATGTTTTGAAAATAATATATTTATTATATTATTATTTTCATTTAGTTTTTATTGTTTTTAATTTATTGAAATAATTAAATAAAATTAATTTATTATTTTTTTTCTTTTGATGTTATTTGTAACAGCTTATAATAGTAATTTAAATACCTATATACTAAGTACTAACATTAACTTAAAATAGAAAAACTCGTTATAAAATAAAAAAAGTATATAAGCAAACATTCATTTTTCTAAATAAATCTTATCTATTCTTGAATTTTTTAACTGATTTATTCCTCTAAAAATGTTGGCCCGCGATGCCATAATGTGTCTCAATTTTAGCCGGCTGTAAAAAAAAAGTTGGAGACCCCTGCTGTAGACTGTACAGTGTAAGTATATACTATTAGAATTCGAGATACGCCTAGGTACACTACCTATATTATATAGTATACAATACCTGTGACATAATACTATATATTATGGATCCCAAAAACCTAGGACATACAATTTTAAAACGCTATATTGAAATGGTCTGCTCGCCTTTAATATATTCAGCTCCCCCCCCCCCCCCCCCCCAGAAGGCCAAAAGTTGAAATTGCGCCTATGATCATACTGTTATAATATGAGTACACAAAACATTTAGCGTAGCATTGTCATCGTTAATATTCACCACTGGCTCTGCTGGACTTAAGTTAATATTTGTTTTGTATCTGTATAATATGAAAAACTGAAAGACGTAGATTTGTGTACTGAAGTGTAATAAGCTATAATAACGCTGATATTTTCCTGTTATTATTATTTATCGGTAGTATCATGTGTAGGTACCTACGTTACACACCATCGGTTGTAAGCACGGTTGTCGTGGAGAGGAGAAAAGAGAAATAAATAAAAACATAATTTTCATAATAAAAATATATGCGTCGTTTACAATGCGCGCACCTTATATATTGTTATTATTGTTGTATTTTTAACAGAAAAAAATATGTACACAAAATAATAGGTATGATGATGATAATAATAATAATAATAATAATAATATAATATTTGGCGAGCACGCAAAACAATCGTGTGCACCTGCCGTAAACAATCATGCTCGTCGTTAAAGTCACCAGCTTGTTACACGGCAGACTATATATTATATAAGCTATACCTATATAGTATACACGCATTTATTGAATGTTATATTTTTAACACATTTACGCGAAATTGTCCACACGGCTCTGTTATAGCAATAATATATCTATATATATTTATTTTTTAAATTTAAAATGTATAATATTATAATATAATAATATGTATATGGAATGTAAAAATATGCGTATTCGATTATAATCGTAATCGTAACAACATTGATAATGTAATTATAATAAAAAAATGTAACCGTACGACATTAGTCAATTGAAACGATCATTAATATTTATTACACTTTTGTACACTTATGTACATAGGTAAACATACTAGGTATATATACTAAAAAACATCCACGTGTAATAATAAATAGGATTAAGTACATGATAGGTATTACAAAATATATAATAAAATAATAATATGGGTTAACAATAACTTATAATAAACTTAGGCTGATGATGAAAAATGTATATTCATCATGGGAGTAAAAGTATAATACTATAATATTAAATATAATAATATATATATATATATATATATACATGGTTCATACGTAATTTATTTACAATACTCACGACGACGACTATGGAACTTTGGGAAGTCACATAATATGTTAAGATATTACCTCTACCTTTTTATATACAAACGTCTAGATGGACACCAAACAACAGAAACAAAATGAAAAATACTTGACCACACGCGTATTACAAGTGTAAGTATTTTATACTCGAGATGATAATTGGATCACTTGGCTGGACGTCGCGCTGATATATATTTTCCCCTTAATCTATACCATTATCGTACATTATACGATTATATAGATACGATGTGCACGTGCAGCATACCGCTTCTACATAGTCCCAATAATAGCTGTAATGGTGTATAATATATTATATTATACGGTAATACTATTATTACCACGGCCGCCGTATCCGTGAAAACATAATATTATAATATAGCAGCCACTACTTCATTTTTACAATTTTTAATTTAATTCCGCGTTGCACAAACATACCATATACGGGCTACAGTAAAATGTATAATTATATTAGGTATATATACATATTAATCGCGAAAATACGATAGCAAGATAATTACATTATGATTATTACTACTATATACTGCAAGTTTACAACTATAATACATACTACTATACTACTACTACCTACTAGTTACAGACACTAGATATAAATACGATAATAATATCGTCGTCGTCTGTTTACTGTATACTTACAAGAAGTTTCGATTAGCGCGGGCTAACCTAATGCGAGACACCACGGCTTACTATAGTAATAATCTCGGGGAAAAAAATTGAAAACGTATAATATTATAATACAACATTTAAGCACAACGGTTGAATTTTACCAAGTACGGTTAAACGGCAGTGCAGCTAAGCCATATAGAGACCTTATATTATACTCGTAGACCGATCCAATGAATTCAGACCAGATCCGTGATGGAAGACGCTGGTGACGGATTAAACTACAACATATATTATAATAATATTATATCAAATAATATTCAATAATGTCATATAATGTAATTTCGCGTGGTCACCCAGTAGCGCCCTATACCTATCTCTGCTCACGAGTCACGACCCGTAATTTTAGAAAAATATAGGCAGAGCTGGCTTACGAGTCAATAGGTGGCCTATATAATGATGGGGGGGGGGGGGAGGGGGCTGTATGAACCGAAAGTATGCCGTAAGATCTGTTGTAGCCGTATAATAATAAACTATAGGTATTAATAGTATCTATATGATAAATCGATAGCTCATAATAATAAAGTCAACCAAGATTACGTCGTTCTGTTTTAACGCCGTGTGCTAAAGTTTGGATAGTGATTTTAAAAATGTTACTGTTGTCTATATGTATATTGTATATATATTATGTAGATTAACTGATGACAAATGTTTCTTTTAATTAGTTACGCACACATTTACACTGTGCCCATAATATTCATATTATAATATAATCGATACGCATGACTTGAGCACGCACGTTAAGATTAACACTGTATCGGCTCACGCAAATTTTCTTTCTCTACGTGCATTATTTTTCGAAATTTCCATCACGAGATTATAATGGCAAAACTATAATAATATAATATACAGATTTTCTATGAGCGTATAGATAATAATATACCCAACCACCGACGTCTCAACAGCAGCTTACATAGCGGATTCGTGTGGGCGGTGTTTTAAAGCAGATGGGATTCGTTTATGGTTTTTAATTTGATTTCGTTTTCGATTCGTTTTGCGCCGCCGCGCGTCGCACTCGCTTTTGAGCAACGTCACGTTCGGTTCGTTAAAATACCAATTACCTATCTCGTCGTCATTATATTATATATTATATCGGGAAAATGTTGAGCGTGTTATTATTATTATCATTGTACCTGTGCGTAGGCATGTATATCGATCGAACGTCCTTATGTATTATATTTTATTCGATCCATCTATCGATGACTACTGCACAGGAAGACACGATCGGGGCCAGTACAGATTGTGCCGCTGTTGCAGTTGTCGGGTGGGGCGCGCATTAAAACCTAACCTATGCTGCAGCGGGAGGCGCAGCGAACGGGGGCGATTTCTCCGCCGTCACCGCCTCCCGTTTCATCGCTGCAGTAATACGGAACGAAAGAAATAAAAAACCTACCTAATCGTTATTAAATTTAATTATTTTACGGGAGCGATTCGTATAATACTACGATAATAATATCATCGACGTATGTACCATACGTACCTACCTATATCATTATTGTATTGGCTGCTGACCGCCGGCGGCCGTTCCAAGACAGTGAAAATTATATTGTAATAAAAATATGAAAATACATAGACGGTAGTAGTAATAGTATCTATATAGTCATTACAAATTACAGCCGTGTACTAACACTATTTTAAACATAAAGCATTTTACAGTAATAATACGATGTCCGCGGTACAAACCATATAACTAATATAAAAGTAATCGCCAACACCTGCATATTATACCGTCATCGACCCTTAAGCCTAGTTTCCATTATACCGTGTCTGGTATAGGGTTGAATATATTAAACTTTAAGGTAACGTGTTTCGACATGATAATGCGTTATATCTACATTATTTATTAAATGCACCAAACACGGCACGACACGGTGTAGTGGAAACTCGGCTTTACAAACAAAACGTACTCGGTCATTGGTACCTGCGACGACAACGGTAATCTTGTTCGAGGCGATTACGACGAGGTGGACGACGACAGCGACGACGAGGAAGAACAGCGGCCACCGTTGGCATTGGTAGTATCGTCGCCGGCGTTGCTACCGCCGCGCAAGCGTATCTCATCCCGGTGACGGCGGGCTTTCATGCGGAGCGCCGCGATGCTGGACGACCGACGATTTAGTTCGGCGGCTGCTGCTGCAGTAGCCGCCGCAGTAATCGGGTCCGTTGGACACGCGTCACCGTCGGATCCGGCCGGGCTGCTCCTGTCACTGCAGCTCCGACTGCCATTGCCCCCGCGAATCACCGCGGCCGGTGGTGACGTGGTCGACGAATCGGACCGAGGTGGCTGTGGTACGGCGAGCGGACCTGACGGAAGTGGCGGCGGTGGTGGTGGTGGGTGCAGCATGGCCCGGCGGCGTCGTCTGCGAAAGCGGTGGTGACCGAGCACCACCGACGACGCCAGAGGGTCGCATGGCGGCCGCTGCCATGGCCATATTGGCCAGCAGGCTGTTGAAGTGTTGCTGCTGCTGCTGTTGCTGCTGTTGATGGTGATGTTGGTATCCCTGACCACCAACGCCACCGCGAAGGTGTTGGTGATAAGCGGCGGCGTAAGGATGATGATGGTGTAGATGGTGCGGAGACGGCACGGCTGGCGACGCGGCCACCGGTGCCGGATGGTAGAGCGTCGGCTGGAGCGGAATTGTTGGCGGTGGTGAGTTGCTGTTGTGAGCAGGCGGAGTAGTCGAGGCGCTATCGTTTCCGGGTGGCGATCTTTGCTGTTGCAGCTGAGACGGATAACCACGGAAGTTAGCTGCCGCCGCTGCGACTGCAGCTGCGGCTGCGGCTGCGGCGGCTCCGTTGCTGCGTTGGTGCTGTTGCTGTTGCTGGAGTTGGAGTTCCATGGCGGCAGCGGCGACGGTCGACAGGGCCTGCGACGTCGGTGGCAGTGGTGGTGATCTGCCTGCGCCACCGTTACCTGGATGATGGTGCTGGTGGTGGTGGCCACGCAATGCAGCGGCCATAGCGGCCGCGGCTTGTAACTGCTGCTGGTGATGGTGGTGATGGTGGTGGTGGCCAGGGTGCAGTAGATGGTGACTGCCCAGACCAATGTTGCCCATTCCCAACGGGCCACCACCGCCCAAGCCCATGCCACCTGTCATCATGAACGGTGGGTTTGCCGGAAGCGGGCTCAACGCGGCTCCAGACGGGCTGTGGCGGCCGGCTGACATGGAACTCGGCACGCCCAAGTACGGGTTTCCACCGCCGCCGCTGTACGGATGAGCCTGTGGGCCGACTTTCTCCTGTTTGCGCCATTTTGCCCGTCGGTTTTGGAACCATACCTGAAACATGACATGAAAAATATTTTAGTAAATCGTGGAAATGTATACTTAAAAACCACGTATAGGCTTTAAAAAAAACAACAACATATTTTGTCAAAATAATATCTTTACCTGCTATCAAACAAGCAGTTATACATTTAGTTATACGAGTATATACGGTATGTACCCTATGACATATGATTGGTATTAGTTAAAGCACCCAAACTTCTTTATACTTATATGACGAACAAATCTACATATTATGTATGCTTCATTGCAATATGGATGTTTGCAAAATAATTTTATGTTTAAATTAGTACCTATAGCACGGTCAAGTAAGTGGTAAAGATATTGAAAAATATACATGAGACTATAAGAATGAATAAAGTTTATTAATTATTTTTATAATATGACTACTAATAACTAATAGGTAAGTAATAACTAAGTGCATACAGCATACTATGTTTTTAGCCCAATTTTTATTCTTAGATCTACCCACACATACATACAGGATTCATCATGCATGCAAGATCGTTGCACATTTTTAACACTGATATTTTATAATTTGCCCCGATATTACCCCTACTCTTCTTTATTATGAATCGTTAAGGAAATTACTTTTTTCAAATAAAAATAGTTTATAAATAATACAATTTTAAATACTGTGAAGGATAATAGAGCTATGATAGTTCGAAAAATATAGCAGGTAATTAATATTAGTTTAGATACTGAAATTCTGTTATTTGTGAAAATTGTAATAGTATAACATTATTATTAATAAATATATAATTATTAATTTAGTATTGGACCAAATATTACATATATCTTAAATGTTTTTATTTCTTTTATCATTTAGTTTTAGTAAGTACCTATACTTAGACGGCTATAGCTGCATAAAGTTTAATACCTCGGAAATTACTTATTCGAAATATGATTTAGATGAACCAAAATTTAAAAATAATCACTTGTTTAAGAACTTACAATACAAAAATAATGATTATGATTTTAAATAGAAGTTTGTTCGTGAAATGATACTCGTTAATTGGTATACCAATTCCACGTATCCAAAGTAAGTATCCTGAATGGCTAAGTGGCTAGGTATTTGAAATATTGTGGTCTCTATACTTAAAAATTCCAAAACTGTATCAATTAATGCATTAGGTATTAAAGGACAAAAGGGGACGTGGGTGTTTGTAGTTTATTAAATCCTGTATAATAGAATATAAGACGTATTAAGTATAAATAAAATATGACAAATATGTCCAAATGACAAAATTCGACCTGCAAGAAAAATAAATGCTTAGCCCGTTGTATATTACACGATTCGCTTTTTTATGTACCTAGGTATGTAATATGTGCAGTATTTAAGGGAGGGATATAAGCCACAAAGGCCTTGGTTCCCTCCCCCCATATTTATTGTATTTGTATGTATTATTATAATTAAACCCTAAAAATGAATTATTAATCTACAGTTTATCCTATTTCACTAAATATCATAACTATTTATTTAATAAGAAGCTATGTAATATTTTTAAGTACCTATACCTAGTATGTATGTGACGATTGTAAATATAACTAATTTATACATTCTTAGAGTCCCCCTCCACTTTCCCATCAAGTATTTCTAAATTCGCCCTGGCACACCATTATCAGTATATTACATAATAAATTACCTATATATGTACCTAGTACCTACCTAGGTAAGGTATCGGCCCCTCGAGTTTTAGGATTTCTAACATTTGGCTATACAGCTACTGTACAGTTTAATAATTCTAAAAATTTTATTTTACTAATATTTGTACTAATTTCTCATTATCATGTAAAAATAAAATCACGACCGGTCCATAATTTTAGTGGCCCACCGAGATTTTTCTGCAGGTAGCTCGCCAGTCCAATCCGGGCCTATATATATACCTATTACCTATATTATACTATGTAACGATTAGAATGAATATACTATGATAAGAATCACACGCACACAAATATTTGGAGTGCTCTTATCAAACTTAAATGTAAAAATATTATCTTAATGGCAACTCATAATGGCTTATATTGACATTTTAATTTTAAAGAAAGTTCCCACACAGCATTTGGAAATTATAATATTTTGTGAATATTTTAAAGTATTTGAATAATAAATATTTTACTAACAATATTGTATAAATATTTTTTTTCATAATAACAAAATATTGTACAAAGTATTAATTGCATAAAAATGTTGACTTAACATCTTTATAAAGTTTCGGTAAAAATATTTTTTGAAAATATATGATTCAAATGTTTTGTACTTAAATGTTCTTTATAAAATATTTTCAAAAATAAGAAATTCTTGGCCAAAGAATAAAACTCAAATATTTCCTAATTATTTACGCAAGTTTTTTTTAATATTTTGAAAACCTTATTATTTTCCTGAAAATGGTAAGGGAATATTTGTATGATGGGCACTTTAAAACTGCAATATTTTACAATATAGTTACAATATAACTAACTATTAAATTCAACTATCAATAAAAACCTATGGGCTATATACGATGTGCCATAGGCGATGATAACCTAACCGTTAAGTTATAACTTGTTGCTAATAACCAATATTAAACTATTGTATCAAAGCCATAACAATAAGTAACAACACAAAATTGGATAAGTTGAGCGCGAATTTGTCGTGTTTAATCGTGTGGGTCAGAGAGAGAAAAAATTAATGCAATAATGGTGCGCTGACATCCTATATATATACCTACGCGGCTACGCATACTATGTACAGATAATAATATAATAACGGACATTATAATATTATTGTCGTCGACGCGTTGTTAATTAAACCGGCGCGTGGAAATCTCACGCTTATTAAGAACGCGTGTACCACCTATAGATTATACATAATACTTAATAATAATATTAAATATATAATATTTCATTTGCGTATTATAGTTATACAATGCATGATACAGAAAATAGTCGCATCATCGCGTGTTATATAATATAATATATAAAGGTGGTGGTAGTGTGGTACACAGCAGCAGCCGCAATACGCACCACGTCTAACCTAATCTAATCTAATATAGGTACACACGTAAGGTTAGTTGATGTACCTTATATATATATATTGTATTGTGCTGGTGGAAAAAAAATGTGCGCGTACACACCACTCATGCTCACATCGACAATATACAACACACGTACACATATATTATATGATATCATCGTTACGCCGGGTTAACCGCAGCCGCGGCGATGTTTAATAACAATAATAATATAATAAATAACATTAATACAAAATATTGGTTGGCCGGCACGGTGTGAGAATGTAGAAAAAAAATTTTAAAAACGGATAAAAACGCCCAGTCATCGGTAACCAATTTAAACGAGGCCTCTCCGGCGCAGTGCAGTAGGTATAATATAATAATAATAACATTATAATAACGTAATATACCTAATATATTATAAATCGTATTAACGTATCGCAATGACGACGACGACGACCGATCGACGACGGCGACGTTCACGATATAGCTACGTACATAACTATAATATAATATGATACATATTACATGAAATGCGCGTGCGTGTGTTAAAAACCGTGGAAAAATGTATAATAATATAATACATATACACACACACACACTCGCGATATATGTCGAGTACTATATTACATTATAACAATATAACACGGTATATTAAAAATATAAAAAAAACTTAATGCGGTGTGTTAAAAAAAAAAAAAAAAAATGATAATAATAATACGAGGTCTACGATATGACGTAGGTA
This sequence comes from Acyrthosiphon pisum, assembly GCF_005508785.2. Lineage (NCBI taxonomy): Eukaryota > Metazoa > Arthropoda > Insecta > Hemiptera > Aphididae > Acyrthosiphon > Acyrthosiphon pisum. The sequence continues at coordinate 14,299,388 of NC_042493.1, forward strand.
AAGGCGGTACGCATTATTGTTATTTATTATAATGTAATATAATCGTGTTGTGTCGTCGATGGACAATGGACGGCGGCGGTGGCTGCCATATTATATTATATTATTATTACTATATTGTTATTATAAGACTCTCGTGTGTATGAGATGAATTCGCGAACGAGTACCGTTTAACGCGCGTTATACATACACGTACGCGATAATAAAATGCCAACACAATGTAATATACGGTTGTTTAGGCGCGACGACGGGGTTTATTGTACTGCCGTCCGCGCTATAGTGCCTATGATAATAATAATAATAGTTATATATCGGCCGAATAATAGAGCATAATATTATGACGATAATGTGTATATAACATGTGTGAAAATTTCCACACACGCACATCACGCGCGCGTCATATAAATATTCCGTCCGTATAATTAAATAGATGACCGCGATGTTTTTTGATATGCAATTTTTTATGTCGAATTGAGAGACAGAGAGCGAGAGAGAGACCCCGCCGAAGAAGGCAGATATTATTATAGTGCAGATATCTATTTGCACGCGTCAAAATGTTTTTAAATATAAAATATATGATAAACAAATTTTATACGCGAATACCTAACACAATATTGCCGTAAACGGTTTGCCGCAGGATCATTGTAATTGAACGACATTTATGAGGTAATATATTTAGAGTACTTAATATATTAATTATATTTTGATATTTAAAAATGTGTGATACCTAAATAACAAGCGCAGTTTTTAAAGGCCCAAAATCAAATTAGCAATATTGTGAACAAATTTGTTACCAACAATCAACACAATAATAGGTATATATTATATGTATTTAATGCAAGTTGAGGGGAAAGGGGAAGTTGGGCAAGTAGCTCATGAGTTTCCCCAATAATCTCTCTCTTATAATATCATAAATCCTCATCAATTAGTAGAATTTTTATATTTACAATTTTTGTTTGCAATTTTGTCCCTACACACAGCAGCGGTAGTGGCGGTTACGGCAAAATGACGCTGGACACAATTTTAACGTCGGCACCACCAAGACAAAATAATTTTACTGCCACCAATGTGTAATAAAGCCAATAACGCAATATTATCTTCTAATATACAACGGTATTAAAATGTAAAATACTTCATATTATAACATATATTGCGGTTGGAAGCTGCATAATATTATTTATTTCATGATTTGGATCTAAAACCGTGACTAAAAAATAACAAACCTAAGTACCTAGACGAATTAAGTTAATAATATATTTAAAATAATTGGATTCAATTCTGTAAAACAATTGAGTTTATCATGATCTTGTCTTGTGCTTTTCTAGCTTCTCGTGGAAACCGATTTTTAATATTTCAATTAAAATGTATTGTCTTAAACATTAAAATATCCTATTTTGATTCTCAAATTTATAATAATTTAAAGTATTCAGGTACTTTGGTACTTTTTATCTTTAAAAAAATGAAACAGTTGTTTAATAATCGACTTTCACACAATAAATTAAAAAATACAACGATTTCAAACATTATAATATACTGAATTAAAATCTGATCATTCTTTCTTTAGTAGGCGTAACTTTGTCCTACTGGTTTTGGTACTTAATTATGGTTCATCGTCGGAATAAAATATTATTTTACCTAATGCAATGATATGTAATTGTAGTTGGCACGTGCCAAATATATATGTGGTGGTTGCGGGCTGGAAAAACTATCGATTGCTACTCACTGCAGAACAACAGTATGAGACTATAATAATATAATATTATACTCAGGAGTAGCGACAATTTACAATCGACTACTCTATTTGTAACAGGTACATATAGATCATAATTTTATAATATTGGTACCTAGATGATAAATGAATATAAATATAATTTATATTTCCAATCACAAAATATTTAAAATGTAATCGAGACAATTGGGACTTTACGCAATTTGAAAGGGCTCTACAAATGTATCTATAAGATACCTACATAATAATAATACGGCTTACCCATTACGCTTGGTCACGACTAGTATATTATTATATTATAGGCGCACTATATATACTGCACATCGGTTCTCACTTGCATAGTTTCATCGTATGCTATATTATACAGTATAATTACTAATTATAGAAGCCATCAGCTATAATATATATTATATTCGATGTACCTGATATAGTACATACACGATACACTGCACGAACGCACAATATCTATATTATATTATATTGCAAATATAATTCAATATTATTATAGGAAGAAAAAATAAAGAGATGTCTCTCGAGTCTCGAGAAGGTATATAATATAATATTTCGTGTTAATATACATAGCAGGAGAGTAGGTACAACGTGTTCGTTTTTGATTCACGAGAATGTCCCATCATTCGTCTGCGATATAATAGATTGGAAAGTGCACATAGACGTCACACTATATATAATATATAAATACATATAAATACATATATAGGACATTTTTGTGAATTCTCTGAAGTTTTTGGTCAATACGCCTTGTCCTGCGGGTGACTTGTCATATTATATGTTATTATTTTACATGCGAAAACGGCTTCTCTCCCACAAATGAGTCGTCATGTTCCGTGAATGGCTATTATATGAAAATCGATTTCCCATCGACAGTATAATATTATAATATAATATAATATAACATAATAATATGGCATATGCTATTATAATATTTGATGATATTTTTATAATTGCATAGAAATCAATGATGATAAATTAATAGACAGTACAGTAAAGTATTATAATAATATACATAGACGTCTGTTGCGGCTGCCGTCAGGTAAAACGGCACTATTATTGTTGAGTTCTCTTATGTATTATATTTCACAATGCATTCGTCAACTTCCATATCTGCAATAGGTTAGCGATCGGGGAAACTGTCCAGTAAACGAATTCTTCGAAATACATTTAAATATTAGGATTACATAATATTATATATTATAATTTATTATTATAGGTGCTACGATGCGACGTTTCCCAAAAAGTATTCACAAACGAAAACACCGTTGCTGTAACAATTTGATTAAAAATCAAAATGGAGAACCGTGATTTCAAATCTAAAATATATACAAATACCTATTGAGAAATCGTTTGCGCAAAACTTAGGATGGCTTAAAAATATACAGCGAATGTGAACCTACCTACTTGAGAATGTATATACATTATACACTACATATAATATATTCGCCGATCTACATCTTTACGGTATGGATATGTTTTTAATTTATTTTTAAAACTAGTTTACATAGTATTTTAACTCAAACTATATTTTATAGTCATTTTGGAAACGCGTAATTCTAATTATGAATATGGCATACCTATATATTAATACAAATATGGTTGATTTTTTTTATTTCGATTCCACAATATACATCAAGCTGGTCAATAATTCATAAATTATCTATATGACCACTTGAAAGTGCACATACATATAACTTTTGTATGAACGGTGGGGAAGTCTTTAGAAAAAATCCAATCTATGTACACATTTTAATACATGAAAATTAATTTTAAGTGAAACTCAGTACCCCCCTTCCTCCTGAAATAATTCAAAGGCTTAGTTATGCGTTATTATTTATATTAAGTTTTACATAGTTAAATTAATGATCTTAATATGGACATTGAATTGTAATAAAACAAACACACGTTTGTACACATATTATCTCCAAATTCTAAACTTAAATACCTAATTAAATTATAGGTATATAAGATATAACACTAAATTTTATTTTATTTTTAGCCAATTATTCATCTACTAGCCGACACGGCAATGCGTTGCCATTGCTAGGTTTTTATGATTATTCGAGCAATATATTATTAGGTAGGCATTGTGGTATCCATACCCCGCGTGGTGCATACGTAAGTGTATAATTTAACCCTAAAAGTATCAAAATATTGGTCCACCGAAACCGTGGTTTGAACTCGATATTATATTCTATACTAAAATACACAGGCTTATCGCATTAATAATAATTATTATTATTAAAACATTTAAAACCAATAGCAACCATTTATGAATAAAAAATAATAATAATACCTAATCTCAAAACCCCTGTGAGAGGACTTCCCCGGGTTAGGATTGGACCTCTCATTTACCTTTTTTCGCGTAGCCCATCGTCTTCCCCAAGGTTGAATCTATCTCTATACCAAATTTTATCGCAATCAGATGAACTGTTTAAGAGCGAATAAAGTCACAGTCAGTCGTAAACATTTTTTATCTTTTATATTATATATAGATTACTTCTACAGCAGTGATAGGAATATTGCGTTTCACTATCTCCATGTGACGATACCCGGCTTAACAATAATGTGGTAAATTACGACGGGATCAGCAATTATATTTATACTTTCTATATATCTTGTTTTTGTGTAGATATTAAATACTATTTAATATAGAATTATAGAGTATAAACTGTGTAGCAGGAATCGGATCATCAATTTATATTTTTGTAGATTCAATTTAGGAATTCAGGAGGCCATTAAAATAATTTAATTTACATTTTTATCCAAAGAAAGTAAGGACAAAATCAAGAAATAAAATTTCGATAATGAAAACCTTATAATTTTCTGCTCCGTGGCCCGTGGATCAGTAAAGCTTGTCCACAGCCTACCATTTAGTAACCCCTGCAGCTGTACTGCCGTAGAGTAAATTAGTAATTATTATGCCATATCAAATATGTATAATATTATATAGGAACTCCTGCAGACCGTAATGTATAATAATATAAGAACAATAATATATAGGTTTAATTTATAATTTATACATTATAAATACATTTATAATGAAATAACAATTACTTTTTTTTACGTATAAGAGCTGCCAAAAGTATTATACTATTAAAATTTTAAAAAAAAATATTAATGAAATGTTCTCAAAAAAAAAAAAAAAAAACGTTGGAGGGCATTATTTTTTACAATATTTGGTTTATGATGTAATTTGTGATGGCTCCTGGGTAATTCTAAGTGGTTCTCCAAATATAATTCAGAAAAGACTAGATTTGAAGAAAACGAAAATTAGACCTTTTTCATTCTTTGCAGAAACGAATTAAGTACTACCCCACCCCATGTATACGCTCATAAACTTGAACTTACCTATGGGTTATGTGTCTATAGCTTAATGGCTATGTATACAAGACGGCTACAGCTTATTAATACAAGAAGTTTTGCAAATTATATACACCGTCGCTCAGTAGGTATATTATGTATATACAACGATAACGCACGCATTTCCGCGTGTTCGGTCTACTTTGCCGACGTCATACCTTATTTTCAGCTGCATTCAGACTTGGGTAAAATACTTTTTAAAAGTATTTCAAATATATATTCCGAATGCTTAAAAAAAAGTGTTCAGAATATGTATTCGAATAATTTATGATAATAATAAAAGTATTTGGAATATTTCACAAAAAGTAATCCAAATATTTTTCGAATACATATATAATATTTATTACATATATATATATATTTTAGTAGATTTAGATTTCAATAGCAAAAATATTATTTTTTCAATTCTGTGTTTATAAACTAACATTATTATATTCTAGATAATACACACCTATCTGGCTATCTATTAGTTATAAATTATATTCAAATTAATATAATTAATAAGTAATAATTAGTAATATATAAGAGTATACCTACCTATATAAGAAAAAAAGTAAATATTGTACTCGGAATTCTACCCAAGTCTGGCTGCATACAGTATTATAGTATTATTATTTATTATCATATTTTAATATTATTCGAATTATTAATTTATTTTTATTTGTATTTTTCCGTGGCCTTAGACTCTAAAGACTTTAGATGATTTGAATATTTGATCCCAGCTGTGTTTTCTACCAAAATGCAACTATTATATTTATATTATAAATATATACCTATATCATCTACTATATATTCGTATCTTGTATTTCTAATATAAATTATATCGACTTCATCCTATAGTAATCGAAGAAAAATAAATTCTGAAAATATGTGTAAAGTATTATCGAAGTTAAAGATAAAAAAACATCATCTGTGTTTGTAAATTGGTTTTTAATTTTTATGATGTTTAAATTTTTAAGCGAGTTATGATCTTTTTTAAATCACAATATTTTTCATTCATAACTTGTTTATACTCGCTTAAAAAATGAAACAACGTTAGATCAGACACAGCGTAATATGTTCTTACCATTACATTTTATGACAGGTCAATTTTCTATAATATTAAATCTAACAACACGAAATTATTTCGGCTGAACGAAAATGTGCTAAATTATTTATAACTTTATTCGGAGACAGAACATTATGCGAATGGTGGCGTCCTCGGTATTATACAATTTATTATACTCCCGTCACTTTCATGATTCAACTATTCAAGACTAGTTAGTAGTTATTACTGGTGGATTTTCCGGAAAGAAAATTTTTGGGAGAACCTAAATAGGTAAAAAACGAAATCGTTGTTTAATAACTGTTGATATACTATGCAAAACTATGTATCTTGTGTATATTACATCTGTTTTTTCTCTTAAATACAGTCATACAAATTATAGAAAGATTGTATAGTATATACATTTGTATGAATTATATTAGTAGGTAGATTAGAGGTTATAACTAATTAATCAATCATTTGATTTCCATGTAATTCTATTAATCTAATATTATTATTTTAGTTTTAAGACCAGAAAACATACTGAATAAATTATTGTGTGGACATGCGGTGACCAATTAATTATATTATGATTTATGATGGCGGCGGTAGTGGTTTTCTACTATATGTATTGTGGTTTCATAAAATGTGTATCTCTTACGATTTTAAGTTCTTAAATAATTTGTTGATAACATTTTTAGTAAATCCATCAGTGTATCATATAATGCAGGTACTGTCCCCCTGTCTCCAAAACAATGAAACAGTGAAAAGGTGCCTTGGTACTTATTTAACAAATAAACTACTTCTCGATGATCTACAAACTAAAACCATCAATGAAACAGAATATATCATGTTATATAAAACATCCCATACCAAACTCCAATCAAATACTCATCTCCTCAGCTCCCAGCTGTTATTTACAAAACACTTATAAGCTTATAACCTCTATATCGGTTAACAACTCTTCACGGTTTAAAATGAACCACAGTAAATAAACAATTTTTCATTTTTGTGAGGCGGTATGGGATAAACTTTAAATCAACCCATCCGTTAAAGAACTTCGGATCAACTTCTGACATACACACACACATACATAGGTACACACTCAATTAATGTGAATACAAATACGCATACATCGAGTATTCTTGTGTGTACACATTGTTATTATTCGTATTATTATAATAATAATAATATTATGTAAATAACGACGTCGGCCGCTCGTTATCTCGTTATTATTAAATATCCAGCGGCGGCTCGTTAGTGCTATATAAATGTTTTAGTATCATTGACGACTGTACGATACAATAATAATAATAATAATAATAATAATAATAATAATATTATATAGGATAATCCGTTTAATATACGACAACGTACGGAACGCGTGCATAGAATATAAAACATTATAATAATATTATGTACTATACTAAATGTAATATAGTCGCGACGGGGCGCCGGCGATGTTGCCCTGCCGCCGCCGGCTTTTCAATAATATATTATATTATTATTATATAAATAATAATAAATACCGGCGCGCGCCCAATACATGCACATTATATTTACATAATACACACGTATACTCTACAGTCTACAGACTATACAGGGTGATTTTTTTTGTTTTACCGCGGTAAACGAATTTTTCCTTTTAACTTTTAAGGGTGAAGATATCTGCGAAAACTTGTAAAGCAATATTATATAATATGTTTGTATAACCTACCTATATGTATAACCTACACGCGACACGCCCTTGAGAGTAAATCGCTAAAATTTCAAAACGTATAGATCACGAGATGCCGGGGGATGTGATGCATTGGTCGGTTCACGATTCATGAAAAAATATCACCACTCTGTATATAAATCATACATACGCTGCCGTCGGGTCCCGAGTCGCATCAACCGCGCACGCCGCGGTTAATTTAAAATAATATTAAAAACAAATAAACGACAACGAAATAATAAATACAAATAAATTACCGTCGACGGCGAT
>NC_042493.1:14307599-14316417 GCF_005508785.2 Acyrthosiphon pisum
GATAGTTTTAATAATAATAATAATAATATTATTATAATTGGAAACGTTAAAAAAACAAACGGCCCGCGGCGACCCGGCGCTATGTACCTACGTTGTACCTTGTTTCCATATTTTTTTATGTTTTTTACAATACAATATGATAATAATGTACACGCGTGTAATATAATTATGTTACATGTAGACTGTAGACGGTTCGGGTCTTGGTATACTACTAAAAACCCCCCAAAAAAAACATCTATTGACGAAAAACGTTTATATACGATTTCAACTCTAGAAAGAAAAATACACTATCACAAAATCTGTTGTTAAATTATTGACACGTGACGATGAGTTCGGACGAAGAAAATAGTTATTAAAAAAACGAATCAAAAGAAAAAAAAAATGAGAACTATTCAAGCTTTCCAGAACATCTAACTTCGAGTCACTGCCCAGGCAATTATTACATGGACATCCTGGTATGTATCAAACGAAACCCTTCAATCTGATCTAAAAATCCGTATTCAATCAACAAAAACACTGCTCACTTTTTTTACAAACGCTTCCAAGCAAAACTTTATTCAAATTCCAATAATTTATCATCGCACAAGTCACAAATCACCTGGAACACGTTCCCTGGCAATCCACCAAGATTCTAACGGAACTAGTGTCGTGTTCTAATGATTAACCAAATACTCTGTATAGGTGTATAAACTATGATAATCAATTTTATGTCATTCACAATGGTATTCACGAATAAATAAACAAGACTTAAACCTATAGACGCTATAGTATATGGTAATTTTTAAAATTAAACCAATTTTTTGTATACAAAATAATCAGGGATTGAAACCGTTTCAAATAGTTTCAGTTTGGGTTCTATAAACGGTTTTTTTTAAGATTGTAGGTTTCAATTACGATTTTTTACCCGATGTTATAAAGCTTTTGGTTTCGGTGTTCGAATATGACTACTATATAAACGTATTCTATTAACCAATATTAAAATTCCATATCATTATAGTTTGAGCACAAGAAACAAAAGAAGAAGTTGTAAGTATACATTACTAAGATTTCCGAAAAACAACCTCATATCCTGCCTCATGTTGCAGACCTAGAAAATTCTCCCACTTCCTCAGCCAACATCATGCCCACACCCAATTTTGTTTTAGCCGAATTTTAGTTAAGTTAACTTTCAATTTTTATGACACCACCTAATCATCTCATTTACTTAATATACTTTTGAATAGATTGTAAAAGTAAACTGTCTAATAAAAAAAAAGAAGTTTTATTTAGAGAAATAATAAATTGTGGGTGGTCAAAAGTTTTTCTTAGTAAAACAAAAATATTTTTTATAAGATATTTATAAGAAAATAAGTTGTAATAAAGTACCTATATATTGTATTCACATACGCCCGCATGCTACTTGTATCACATAATCAGTCTTGTAACGTACCTGAGTAAAACTATTCAAATATACCTATTTATTTTTAGTACTCAAATACGTATTTTAAATACTTTTAAAAAAAGTTGTTGGACAAATTATTATAAAATCTTAATATCTATATTAAGTACTACTCTTTTTAAAATGATCTATACAGTTAATGTAAAACATGTAAATGCTAAAAAAAATGATTTATAAAACGAAACAAATTGTATGTAAACTATTCGAAAGTAATTGAAATTATTTATAAATACTGTTTCAAACTTCAAAGTACCTATCTGTATTTGTACTCAAGTACTTTTTTTTACAGATAATTTAAATACGTATTTTAAATCCTCATCAAAATAAGTGTCTGTATACTTGAATACTTTTAAAAAGTATCTTTTTAAGACTGCACGTCTGCACTGTCTGCATATAATTATATATTTATACATACTAAATGTTAGGTATATTAATATAATGTATAATATATTTTAATATATTTACTAAGCTAAAATACTAAATAGTAATAGTAAGTTACCTGTATTCTGGCTTCGGTCAGTCCAATTTTCGACGCCAGTTCCTCCCTGTAACAAATGCACAAGCCCATTTAAACATTTTATATTGACTGTCGTTTGTCAACATGTATAATGTATATATAGGACATAGGTGTATTTTAGCTAGGTACCTTAGGTTTCCTAGTTAGGCAAAAAACCATTGGCCGACTCAGAACAAAGAAGCCCAAACGATTTTTTTTCTAGGATGAAGACGAATAAGATTTTAAAGAAAATAAATCTTCTTAATTTTAAGTCAGAAGATAAATTAAAATTAAATAAGATTTGTAACAAACAAAATTCAGTAGTTAAAAAAAACAAAATTTTAAATGAATATAAACATTTTTGTATATAAGTACTCACTTATATAGAATATATATTATGGTTTTTGACTGACCGGTAAATAGTTTCCATTTCATTGGGAAGTATAATAGTGAACATATAGTTTAATATTATTACATGTTCCTTAACTTTTGGGTCACTATAATATACTCGTATTATGTACAATTTTTAATAATTATTGTTGATTGTTAGATTTAAATATTCATATACTAACAAACAAGCTTAAACAATATTATAGGTAGCCGGTTAGGTATACATCGAAGGACGTAAGAGATAAAGAGGTACCCACATATATGATTTGAAATACATAAATAGTATACTCGAATATCTCCGCCCACCTCTTAACCTAAAAATGTTGATTACGTTGTATTCTGCATATTGAAATTGCCATTTGAAATTACAAGTATAGCAATTTAATTCAGCGTAAATATAATAATTAGGGCTTAGATGTTTATGAAATTCCATGTTTTTTCTATTAATCCGATTTAATGATAACCTAGATACAATATTATACAAATTCCATTCATGCTCTACTGAATCATATGTTACCATTTTTTTATTTTTCATATTAATGCTTATTTTCTGGTTTTGTGATTATCAGCACACATTTTTGTATTATTTTTGAAATTGAAACAAACTAAACTTTTAAGTAGGTTACGTGTATTGCGTATACATAATTTTTTACAGCATCATTTATTTTGTTCATTGGTAGGTATAATAATAATTAAAAATTCTATGCGTTTGCAGCTATAGTAATATGTTCAAAGATGCTTACTTATAGTAATTAAATAAAGAATAGGTACATTTACCATATTCTACCCGATTTAAGCGCACGAACATCAAAACATCTCTATAAATCAATTGGCCACTTTATGTATAAAACTGACCGAGTCAGCCTACTCCAACTTACCCCAATTTATATAATGTTATACATGGATAAAGGGCTGTATAAAGTTTTATGCACGTATAGCATTGCGAACTCACCTGGTGAACACGTCCGGGTAGTGGGTCCGGCCGAACGCCTTCTCCAGCTCGTCCAACTGGTAGCTGGTGAACGTTGTCCGGTACCGGCGCTGTTTCCTTTTGTTAGTACCGCCCGCGGATGGCGGGCCACCGTAGCAATCGTCCTCGTTGTCCGCAGAAGCGTCTTGGCCGCCACCGGCGCCGCTCATGTCAACGATTCCATCTCTGCCGTCACCATCGGCGTGGTCGTCGCAGCCGCCGTTTTCCACGTCGTCGTCCGCGCCATTATCGTCGTCCACGGCGCCGCCGTAGTAGCCAGGCGGTGGCGACGAATAATAATCGTAACCGCCCGTTCCGGGACCGCGGCCACCACTACTGGCCGCCGTGGCCATTAACGACCTACAGTGTTGCTGTTGTTGTTGTTGCAACTGTTGCTGCTGTTGCATTTGGTGGTGTTGTTGCTGTTGATGTTGCTGCTGCTGTTGTTGCTGCTGGTGTTGGAGCTGCTTGTGTTGTTGTTGCTGCTGCTGTTGTTGAACCACCATAGCTGCCGCCACAACGGCAGACCTCTCTCGCATCATTGTTGCGGCCATGGCCACTGCGGTGGCTGCTGCGGTGCGACGCCTGTCGTCGAACGGCACTGCTGCGTGCGTCAACGCACACTCTCCCGACTGGGGCTGGTCATCTTTCTGCAGTCCGTGGCTTTCGTCGGCCGACGCCACGGCGGCCACTGCCGATACTCCCGACGCCGATACCGCCGCCGCCGCAGCCGACACTGCCGCTGCCGATACTGCCGCAGCTGCTGCTGCTGTTGAAACATAAGACACACAACATCAGTATACAGAAAAATCATTAATTTATCTTAAGTGTATAGTGTCATTTACGCGCAACGAGACCTATACAACGAGTGTACAATAAAACGGAGTTGGAAAAAACTTTACAACTTATTAATTATTCCAGATATACATTATAATAATCAGGGCTCATAAGTTCATGCATCTGCATGTTTTTTTTGCTATACAGGAAAACATGCTAACTGAGATACAAATCCGTTTCATAACAATAGTAATAATAATATGAAGTTTGATAGTACATGTTTTAGCATGTTTTGGGTGTAAAGGCATATTTGGCATTCGATTTTGCCAGTCGACTTTTTACAGTCGTTAGTGCATATTATTTCATGGAAATATTTTTTAGGCATATTTGAAAAGTTTCTTGTTTCTTATCTATTTTTCCGTTTACAAAATTATAGTGTTTTGGTTTATTTTTATTCTCGTGTGAATGTGTGAGTACCTAGTACCTAGTATCCTAGTAGGACTTATATAGATTATATGCGTTTTACGTAGTACCGCGGAAACAATGTAATCGCTACCACTACCAACCTCCACCGTTCAAAGTTCGTCGTCATACACGCGTGCAGCTTCTCACCAACCCGCATTTATATTTTTGTACATTGGTGCAGTATAGTTTTCTTGCACTCGCTAGTTACCGATGAGTTTACTCGTATGATTCGTTAGTTCGTTCAATTTCCCGTTAAGTGTTTTCGTGTGACCGCACCGTACACAGTGGTTAAAGTGAGGGGGGACGGAGGGGGACGTACACATTATTCATATTATGGGTGTACACAAATTAGACAAAAATGACTGCTTAATTAAGATTTATAAAGATAACAAAGCTATCTGAACTTCATGAGTATTAAGTTTATTGTTTATTTTATCAATTTTGACTGTTAAATATAAAAAATATAAAAGGAATAAAATACTTTTAAAAATTGATTTATTCTTATTATTTAAAAATTTGCTGATGATTTTTTTACATAATGCATATTTTGAGTGCATAATTTAAAAATGTTATGGCATATAAATGCATATTTTCGAACTTTTTAGTGCATATTTTTAATGCTTATTTATGCATTTTTAGTGCATGAAGTTACGAGCCCTGATAATAATATATTGTTACTGATTGTCTTCTGATGTAATGTGAAACTGAAAATTGACAAACCCATTGTAGACTTGTAGACGTACAAAGAAATGCACAATGAATGAATCGTCATCTAAATTTATTATATTATCGAATACATTATATTATATAAGCAACATCGATGCGGTTTGGAAATCATTCATAATTAATGATTCTGATGCACTGCTACAGAATGTACCGATTTAGAATACCTAAACATTTTAATGATGAGGTCGCGTAATATTATGAACATAACTACTTGTGTAGCTTGGGCTTAAAAATGCACATCAATAATCTCAAATTATGACCAATTAGAATTGAGCTCAAGATCCGAATTACCTTTGTTTCTAAACTGATGCAATGTAATAATATTAAAATTTAGTGCTTTTAAAAGTGAGATTGGTACTTTTAGACTCAATCCACAGACTTAAAAATAGTGTAAATGATTGTTTTGTATGGGGGCTTACACACAACGACTTCTAAATATCGTTACTTATAATATAGTTAAACAGTTTTACAAATAGCTTATTGATTTATTGCAGTAAAGAGCCCACAAATAAAGTATATTACAATAATATTATCCAAGTACATATAGTATATAATCGCAAGGTGCATACGAGGTTCGAAGGCAGATTCTGTGTTGGGTTTGGCAAACAGCTTAGGATTTCGCCAACCACGGCCAATCAGCCTGGGAATCACGAGGTTTATAGATATAATTTATTATTATAGAAACAGCATGATATATATATATATACATATAATATTATCATAACCACGAGGGCGGGATGTGTATACCTAACAAGAAATAATATTATTATGATAATATAATATGCACGCAGTATATAAATATATAATGATATGAACTATGGACACACGTCACATTATAATATTATATTATGATCGTGTATATAAATTGGTACCGCCGGGATGTCTGTTAATTATAATTTATAAATATATGATGATATGATACATGACGTGGTAAAAATATATTATGTGTATTGAACTCGCGAAGGTAAATCGTCGGCGCAGCGGAGCGGTGTAATAAAATATAGTATAATGATATTGAACGTACATAATGTGAAATAAGTGCAGTGTATGTGTATATACAAAAATATTATTGCCATGGTATTAGTATATATTATTAATTTACTTGTATAGATTATTCCAGATTCTATACGTAGGTGTATAGGATATACATCGCGCGGGTAATTGATATTTTAACAATCTAGCCGACGTACGAATCATATTTTAATATTATATAATATTGTATTATATACATTATACATGTAATGGTATCGTTGTTCAGTGCAGCTTGTACTATATAATATAATATAATAGTGTATATACAATGAGCTCACATTATAATTATGCATTTATACATAAATTTAACGACGACGAGTTGTTGTTTAACATGTACTATGCACATTACACGATAAATTGCGATTATTTTTTCCATATATACCTGTGTACATGTATTATATTTATATTGGTATATTCAAGTAAGTACCTCCTACCCATATGATTTCTATATTACCTACCTATGTCCTATATATTATACAAGATAATAGGCACCTTATATAGGTATAATAACAATAATAATATAATTTCGATCGATAAGCGAGCAGTGCGCACGATATTATTATTTATTATCGTCGATCGAAGACCGTATTTTAATAATTTACCTATAGTATGACGTATGCTGTGTGCGTGTATAATAATATTATGTATCATCATTATAGACGCGCGCATGCGTAGGAAAGATCACCGGCTGTTCCGATTACACCGCAGGTATAAAAAATATATAATATTAATATTCTATAATAGATTGTGATTTTTCCTATTAGGTATTATTATTATTACGTTTCGGTCGCAATGGCGGCCGCCATCATTATCATATTATTATTATTGTCCTCGTCGTCAAGACGCGCACGCAAACGCATTGCTGGGAGACACGCCACGGCCCGCGTGTCCCCACCGCGTGTTTTAGAGGCAGACTTGTGCGTACGACTTTCCCCCGACGACGAAAAGCCCGCCTATATCGTCGTCCGCAGCATCCGCAGACCTAATAATACATTATAATCTCTGGATCATCTGTCCGTGACCATATATTATATTATATTACGACATCCACGCGCTCGGCTAGGCAGTACCTATATAGGTTTAATATGATACGATAGCGTGGTACAAAATATTATCACCATTGATTTCATAAGATAAAATAAAATCAATGATATCATCATATATAGAATATAAGTTAAGTATATAAATTTAAAAAATGTGCATGGTATAAACTTTATTTTTCTCGGATTAGCATTTGCTTACATTTAAATTCTATAGTAAGTTTAACGTAAAATAAACACTGCAGGCTTAAAATATATTTGTTGGTCAAGAATTCATACGATACGACCGTCGACCACAATCTCAAATAAATTTCTTTATTTTTAATTTACAGTTTTCAATAAGTACTAAAAGTACTTATATTAATATAATATTATTATAACTTTATAAGGATTTAGCTAATCAAGAAGTGCCCTTAAGATTAAAACAATAAAAAAATATTTATAGACGCTCAAAACATTTTATATTATTTCATGTAATCGTGTATACGTGTAGGTTATGTTAACTGAATTTATAGCTTAGTTACTTCGAATATGCAAAACACAACATGATGCAATCGTAACAAAGTTCGAATACTAATTGTACTGTATTATATTTGTGCGCACTGCACCGATAATCACATATAACCACTAAAATATAAATATGCAATGCAGGTGATTACAATCCGAGGGGAATATTAATCAGCAGGCAGGGATTGTCAGGGGGAACGTGCCGATTACGAATATTTAATATTATTTAATATTATTTAATCATTCATTTTTATCAGATGAAAATATTATTTTGCTACTTAAGTATGTTATTATGTATATTAGCACTGAGCCAATGGACTACTGAGTAGTATGACTATCGTATAACTCGTAAGTCGTAATCTATATATATAAAAATGGAGCCAAAAATGTATAACAATTCATCAATTGAGAACGGCCGGACTGATTTGGCTCAAATTTTTTTTAAGATATTCGTAAATTCCAGGAGAAGGATTTTACGAAAGAAAATTTTAGGGAAATCTACCGGAAAAGTAGGAAATCTGTATGTAAAAAATACAACAGTGGCGCAACAGTGTATTATATATTGGTTGCTATTGGTAAACGGGCATGGTTGTTGATTTGTATTATTTTTTTTGTCAATATATATATATATATACTTATTATACTTCTATACTCTTTATTATATAAAGAGAAGTTGTTAGTTGCCGTTGTGGGAAGTAATCTCTGGAACTACTGAACCTATTTCGAAAATTATTTTACCAAACCTTCGAATTAATAGGGACTACCTACGAAAAGAATGTTTTACTCATGGTCAAATGTATTTTATAATTGTTTCAAATATGCGGCAATAGCATTGCCAGGTCAGCCATCTTATATACCATTATGAAAATCCCCTGTCACGATGTTTGTCCGACAAACAAAACGACAAACTTGGTATAACATTGATACTCTAGATTGAAATCATACACTTACGTTCAAACAGCACAGGGTCCGTGATC
>NC_042493.1:14316517-14375473 GCF_005508785.2 Acyrthosiphon pisum
ATATAATTGAATAACATTGTTTATACCTAGATACTAGATAGAAACATATAAGCTACAATAATTATTATACTATTGCGACTGTAATAATTAATAAGGATATTAATAATATTAATAAATGATATTATACAGTCGGATGGCTGTACTCTGCTGGACCGCAACCATTTCCATAGCGATCACTCAATCATCCACTATGTATACATAAACAACACAATCACACCAACACAACTGATAATATACAAATTACAGACCCCAAAATATGATAAATGGGTTAGCCGCAGACGTGGACGGCCCCGCGAAAGAACCGGAAGACAAAACCGCGGCGGCGCTGATCACGGCCATACTGTTGGAACACTTCGGCGACGGCCTTCCGGTGCACGCGGACGTGGTCATGGACACGGTCCAGTACCGTCTAGCCCGGGACGAGACGATGGCCGCGCGCGCCCGGCGGGACGGGTGCTACTGCGTGTGGGCGGACCGCCGGGCGTCGCGAGCGTACCGCTGGTGCCTGGCGCGGTTGGTCCGGTCCGGTCGGATCCGCGTGGTGTACGACTGCGGCTGCGGCTGCGGCGCGTGCCTGGAAGACGGCGCAGGCAACGGGTGCGCCGGAGGAGGGACTCAAAGGCCGACGAAATCGGCTACAATATTATGAAATCGTGGTCGCCGTCGACGAAGAGCATTTGCAGCCATAAACATGCCTTTAATTATAAATAATCACCTCCTATAACTTGAGACTCTTATCATTCTATAATAAATCCTACTATAATTATTAGATTTTCAAGAAATACGAAACCGACAATTTAAATTTTATATTTTCGAATTCCGATAAATTAGAAAATAAATTTATACAAACAATTTACAATTGTAATTTCCTATACTTTTCCGTACTCCAAGAATACTTCTTTAATAAATATTATTACTGATCAACATTCAATGGTGATTTATGCGTGTAAACAAATATTTTTTGATGTGATTTCTAGTAAACACTCAACGCTGGTTACCAAACACTCAGAGCCAGTTGAGTAATCAAGGGATGTGGTTAGGTGTTGTAACCAGGACTTGTAGACGTTATGATTATAACGTTATATTTGACAAAAAACGATTGAAATTTGTAAACGTAATTATAACGGAAAGCGATGATCAAAAAAAATTAAATACCACAAAACAAAACATAACGATTAACAAAATATATCATTAAACAAAATATAACACAAAACGTAGCTTATAAAATTTCATTGAACGAAAAATAACGCAAAACGAAATAATTTAAAATCCATTTATTTAAAAGTTATATTGGTTTCGTAGAAATATTTATTTCATGCATTAAAATGATTATATTATATTCCGTATCCGGGTCATTACCTATCATATTAGTTATTATTAATACATTTAATAGATATTGACACTAATATAAACACAAAACTTGTATAGCGTTTTAATTCTAAATAATGATAAATGCCAAACATGTGTAACGTTTTAGTTCTAAATAATGATAAACGCAAAAATTGTGTAACGTTTTAATTGTAAATAACATAAAACTTGGTTTTTTTTTCAAATGCAAGTCCTGGTTGTAACCCTCCCGGAAAAAAATTCTAGATACGTTACTATCAATAGCAGTTAAAATATTACGTGTATACATGATTATAATAAATATGTAAGATGCAACAGTTATTTATATTGTTTAGCTTATTGTCTTACCTAAATAACATAGTAATAGCTAAGTAGGAATGTATAACCAGTCTTGTAAAGTATTTGAGTAAATGTATTTAAATACTTTTATAGTATTTAGAATACTTTTTAAATACTTTTTGGTTTAAGTATTTAGAAAGTATTTTAAATACACTCTGGACGTATTTGTATTTGAAAATTCAAACGAATTATTCGTCAGTTGTCACTTTTTTTTTTTTGAAAATGATTATACTATTTTATTTATAATAATTTTTCTTTCATAATTGTTGAGAATCCCTGTCCCCTATTGCCGATGTCTCATTCATTTGTGGATGTGATTATTACAAAATATAAATATATAATAATATACTGACTTCTGAAACCGAATCTTTATAATAATCATCATAAAATAATAAAAAACAAATTTTTTTGGGAATGATTTATTTTAATTGCTCTGTATATCCACATCATTTATAATTCATTAACAACTGTTTAATTAGGTACCTATACCTATTATTAAAAAGTTTCTATAATATAACAAGTTTTATTTATTTTCATTTTTCAGTATATACAATTGAAAGTAGTACAAAAAGTTCTAATTATACCTAGGTGAATGTATCATGACAATTTTAAATTAGTTATTACAATATCAATTTAGAAAATTAACTAGTAGAAAAGTAAAATAAAAAAAAAAGTATTTGAAAAGTATTTAAATACATGGCAAGTATTTATAATTTTGTTCTTAAATACTTTTTCTTAAAAGTATTTGAAATTTATTTAAAATACTTTCTGAATGGATGTATTTGTATCTGTATTTAAATACAATTTTAAAAGTATCTTTTACAAGACTGTGTATAACACTCAATCCCTCACACCTCAGTGGCATGTATTGGAAACATATGTAACTCCATGATGTGGTTTATTATTGTACAAGATTGTTCAAATTATAATAATTTTAAAAACGTTCAAGATTGGTAATAAATCGGCAATAATATGATTGTTTTTTTTTTTTTGTTTAATTTGTCTCATAATAAAAAAGTCTTCTTTTTGACAAAATCTATTATGGTAATAATTTAAATATATTAAAATAATCAGAAATCCGAGTTTTTTTTTTGTCAAAAATATTTTGTAGTTGGGTTACCCGTGTGTATAATATTATAGTATCACGTTACTATAATATAGTATTATCTCGAATCTCGATATAAAACGGATATAGCGGCAGAATATAGCGGAAATCCGTCTATTTAACGGAAATGATCTATTTTATGGTCGTGCGCGCAAAAGAATTGGCCTTAGACGAAACGAAAGCAAAAGACAGCTGATATAAAATATTCAGTTTTACACGGATTTTGACTGCATAATATACTTAAATATAATACCTCCTTCTGTTCCATAGCTACTGCAGCGTCTTTCAAACAATTATAACTAACAAGTATATATTTTCATGTCATAGCTAATCCGCAGTATCTGTTTCCGGGTGTTCCATCGAATCGATCGAGTTATACTTGTTAAAATGTTGCAATGGTCTCGCGGGACCCGCGTGCAGTGAACATGACGTAATAAAATATGTGTCAAATATATCAATATATATATATATTCATTTTATAACCGTGGAGAAACGATATCTCAATATCTGTTTATTGCACGAGTTTATTCGAGTATAAATAACGATGTACCTACTTATGTTTGTATTATACCTAGGTATAATAATGATATTATTATAGACGCACGGTGGACAAGACAATTCGACGAGACGGCAAGACGAGTAATGCACGGTCTCGTGTTTCTCCGTCAGGTAATAAATAATATATTAGAAAGAACCAAAATGCTGGCGGTGAAATATCAATTATCAAACATAGGTATATGCGTACTATAGCCTACAGGTAAACGTAAACTCTACCGACATCAGTTACTACTTACTTAAGCGTGGTATTAAGTATTGTCACCATAGATAAAAATGAATGCCATCAATATTAATTATCACACGAGATTTCAGTAAAAAGCATTAAAAACACATGGGCCATGTGCCACGGGGCCGATTATTTTCATTGTTTTGTATACATAACCACAAAAATCTAAGCCCCATGTACATTATTGTCCGTCTCCCGTCAATAAAAGGTAAAAACTGTCCTATATATGTCTTGCATAAAAAAGACATGACCCCGTGGTTGATATAGACATTAATTATCTATATTCTATATTATGATCGTCACGCCGTGCTCGATCGCGTCTATAAATTATAATATGTAAGTATATTATTATAAATGCGATTGAATATAGTATTATACAGTAAAATATTAGGAGGTTTTTGGTGCAGCCACGCAGATGGCTTTTGTCCGAAAACGTTTTTTAATATACTATAATATGCCATTTGTATATATTGTAATTCGGAATTCGCACGAATGGGATACATAATAATATGGAACAAAGTTAACTCGACGTTAGATACGCCAGTGTCACATTAGTTGGTTGTCGCATTAGTTAGTTACATAACACGGTCTTTTATATTTTTCAATAATAAAAATATTATGTCGTACATTTTTATTAATTTTATTAAAACAAATAATTATTTCATACAACTTTACAATTTATAATTTTAGTTATTAAATTTAAAAAAAAAAAATTAAAACTAATATATTCATACCATAATATTTGAAAGCGATGGTATTAAGTATTAACCAATCCGCCAATCTCTTCAATTTACAATAACATTTGTGATGACTGCAGATGAGATTCTCATTTTTATTATTAACTTACGATTTCCGAGAATATTATATGTTATTCGTAACGAAAATAAACCATATACTAACTTATATATAACACACAACGCATATACAATATGTTATATATTATATTATATTATACTTAATGTTTGTTTTTTTCTTTCGGATATTTTAATACGTATTATATACGTACGTATATACATAGCTCGTACATCGTACCATACCAATATATCAAACGCCCATTGCACACGTGTATGGGACTATCCGCATGAAACATCGATTTAAGATAAATATCAATGTAGAGAATTATAGTGTCCGAAAAATGAAAAAAAAAATGTGGTTTTTGTGCCAATTCCCGAAATTATACATATGTTATCCAACACGTGTGCGGACCGCCACACGTATACAAATACTGTGTGGTGTAAAATATATAATATTATAATTTATAACGAATAACTGTCAAGGCAACAAATTTACGAATTGACGCACACGCACTTAAAACCAACATAAATCCAATTACAAGGCGGAAATGGTATTTAAGTATTTATAGGTCTGTTGAATTGTGCAGTCCAGAATTAACGTTTTTACTACTTTTACCATCAGGTGCAATAATTAAATATTTTTAATGAAAAATATATTAAATGATTTTAGTTTTCTAAATTATACGAATATACGATACACGCCATATACCTGCATATAAGGTATACATAGATACATAACTTTCAAGTCAGTTAACTAGTAATTTTATATTTGAAAGATCATTAAACGAAAACTTCTTTTATGATTGCTGCGACTTCTTATACTACTGTTGTGTCTTCTCACTGCTAGACAAATTGTAATTATATGCTATGCACCAATGCGTCGAATGTGACTGAAAATAATGTATAACACCTCCACTGGAGTCAAGACATGGGAGAACTATTTATAAGGGCTAGAATATTATAATATTACATAATATTACATTAAACATACACGTATGAAACTCAACCCAAGAAACACAAAAATGACCGACATGGTCACAATGCCGATTTTATTGTGATTATATTATTTTAAATATGACTGACAAATCGCGAGGAGATGGATCGGAAAAACATTCAAAAACCTGAAGTGATTATAACTAAAATAGGGTCAGACATGATGTATAATATGACTAGACATGGCAGGAGCCAAGAGAGTGTTTTATTAAACAAACCGAATGGAACGGCTAGGTCTGCAGACCCGAAATAATATAATATATTGAGTGTTTCCTTTCGAACAAAGTATGGTATATTATGTTATTGTTATACATTATAATGCATATGGGCGCGGTATATAATACGTCTGCACTGGCGACAATTATATTACAATTATTGTCTACGAGGCAACATATATATGACATTTAATTAACACAATCGGCGCCGGGCTAATATACACACGCTCACACGCATATGTACATTTATATGCATTATACATGTACACTAATACCAAACTAATACCATACCTGTAGTCTGTACCGGTCGGGACGTCTTTACTCTGTGTGTGTATAATATTAAGTACGGCTGGCGCCACACCGGCGGCCACCAAACAACACGTGCAACGTTATCGACGACGCAAAAATACAAATATTATATTATTTTGACGACAAATCGACGTGTATCATAATATGGTCGTCCCGTGCAAACACCCAACTCGGCCCTGCAGAAAACCATAGTGTCAAAGGGAAGCAAAATAGAATACGGTCTAAACTCAACAGATATTTATGAGGCGGTATGGACAATTTCACTATCATCAACACATCCGCCTTGCACAAATGTAAAAAAAAATACATTACGATACGTTTGCGGTGATACCGAGTACCTATACGGCAAGGTATATTATATGACGCCCTAAACGTCCAAATTACACACCCTTCGCCCGTCTACCCCGACGAGACTCGTTGTGGGCGTGAAAAAATGAAATGCTTGAGCGACACTGTCACTCTGTCGTTTACATTTACGGTATAGTCGCTACTGCCCCAATGTATCGTCGTTGGCAATAATATACCGACGACTTTGCACCGTGACGAGCCGCAGCGGAACCGGAAACTATAAGTGTAGGTACATACATTCTCATAATATATTTGTATGTTATATACATATTACACGCGGACAACTTGTGCCTATATTTGTACCTATATTGTAATAACGTTAATACGCCTAATATAATTCCGATGGCAGGGTTTGGGTGTGAGAGGAGCCGGGCAGGTGACCGTAATTAGCCGGCTTATAATTTCCCGTCTGCGATGTCACGTCGTCGTCGTCGCCACATAGCAGTTAACGTGACCATCGCGCGATACGAAACGTAAAAAGTATATTAGTGAGCACGAGTGTGGTATACGCGCATCTATAATATTTATATACCTACGCATAGTTGTTACGTATGTATGGCTATATTATAATAAATAATAAGCCCAGTATGGAAGTATAATATAATATGTCATAATATACTCGTAAACGAAAAACGGTTTCGTTTAAACACACCGCACCCTCGGATACTATATAAGTATTAAGTAGGTACCTACGCCACAGCGGACCGTTGTTATTTTCCTTCTAGTTATATTTTAATGCACCTTACTTAATCCAATTTTTAGCGTAAATACTGTATACTGTGACACGGAAACCAGTAAATGCCACTGTATATCCATAAACCCTAGACAAATCAATTTACAGCGACGCAGCTCGACAGCCAGACAGCAAATGTTCGACTAAAAATATTATTATAACATTATAATAATAATATTATCATTTCAAAATTTCAGTTTTTGTGTGCGTGTATTAATTATTATGTCTCTTACAAGTAACAATCCGTCTGAGATCTGTCTCTTCGACCAATATAATATTATGTCCCTTTCGGACTAAATCTCAAGAAATGACTACGGGGTTACACGGTACGAAATTTATAGTAGGTATAAGTATAATTGCCTAATAAGTAGGTACATAAGTGGTAATGAGCACATAAGTGGTAATGAATACAGACAAGCCAACAATAATATTATGATATATATGTCCAACGTTGCAACGTCCATGGTATATAATATTTTAGTTTACTATATTACCTATATTTTATATTTATTCGTATGGCTTATAAGAGATTCACGATACCGTAATACCGTGTTAGTACAATAATATTATAATATTATGTTATTAATACAAAGGGAGCTGCTGTTAAATTGGTTTGACCTAAGACCATTCTTGTTGTTTATCCGCATCACTCGCTACATCATGCTGTATAAATATTTTAAAGTCAATTTAAAAATAATCACCATTGTATGTCTAGAAAATTAAAACTGTTAAAAAAATGTCGAACCAATTTTTAATTAAATCGATTTATCGGTTCCGTAGTAAAAAAAATCAAGCGTATGTACTTACAATATAGACATAATATAGTAATAGCTTTAAGATTATTATAATATAAAAAAAAAATAGTAAGTATATAAAACGAAAATTGACAAGGTCTTTTCGTACGCGCTATCCATAAAATATTATTATTAAAATGTATTATCGTATCAATAAGTTCCTATAGCATTTGATAATTATTAATAAATAATAACATAGATTTGGGCTTTCCTCATAATAATTTTTAATCAATGAAATTACCATAAGGCTGAAAATGGATCAGTCCGTCTGTATCCGTATGATTAGCAATATTAAATTTAAAATTCGAAAAGTACCACCTATCTATTTAAATAAAATCAATAAAAAAGAAAATTTTTTACGCCAATACGACCATGTACTTAAATCATTTAGTACATAACATTGCATTAGTGTTATTTTATTTTAGACGTATAATTATAAACAGTGTCGTAGCCGGGAAGGTGTTTGCCATCTATTTTATTTTGTTTAATACATATTATATAGGTTAATTATAACAGCTCAATATACTATTGATCTTTTGGTGTGCCGTGTGCACAATGTATTTACCACCTCCACCATCGATAAATCCTGTCTAAACCATTGCAGCTCATTAACTACGTACTTAAATATAAATAAACACAGTATAATCTCTATAGTACAAACACTACAAACTAATTATTGTTACAAAGGTTTAAATATTACTAAAATAATACCATTGATTATAAACATTAGTATTTATAATCAATGTTAATATACTAAACGTCTATTCGTATTAAAATAGAAACTATATTATGATACATATACCTAAATAAATATCAAAAATATGATAATTTAATATTTTTATTTTGATATATTTTAGATAAATAAAACATTTTCTCATTAACAGAGTGGAGGACGTAGACAAGTATATAATACAACTAATCATGTGAAAAATCATGTTGGGGTCCGGCGGGACGTGGAATCAACCGGACGCGCCAAAATGCACAGTGTAGCATCTACAATTGAAAGTTAAAATTAATGTTTAAAACTAATTTGTTTTTAATGCTTTTTAACCGGACCACCAAAACGTATAGGGTATAATATTATTATACCTTATCAAATTCTTTTAAATTATTATATTATATAATAACCGTACAAGGTATAATAAATGTGTTTATGTTTATATTTAGGTCAATAAGAAAAAGCAGTGTTATTCGGTTAACTTGACCATTAGGCATTAGGCTAGGACCATTAGGGGTTCAGATTATCCTGATTATCGCATACTAAAAACAGAAGGTACCTCATTAGTCATTTGTCTCATTTAATATAATATGTATTATTAATTTTTCCTATATTTAATAATAATTATTAAAAAAACTTACTTCTATACCTACATCACAAATATTATTCTCAGGGATACTAAATGTAATATTAACACAGTCATAATTGATAATAGCCTACCAGCCAATGTTCAATGTAGTCCTATCAAAAATCAATTTACCGCATGTTGCGCGATGTTATACGAAGATTTAGATTCATCGATGTGATGTAGTATCATCATTCATCACTTATTTCTATGTATCTCTAATTGAGTTATAAAAACTAGAACAAAAAAGCATTTTTAACATATTCAAAGTCAATAAAAATAAAACAAAATGAAAATGATGGTTGTTTTTCATTTTAGTAATTGTTATGGGTATAATATAATATAAACATATAAAATATAAATTATAAGTGGTAAATAGCTATTACTAGCTTATTAACTATTTTTTGAACGATTTATGTTCAAATGTTGACGTTCAGACGTAAGTAATATAGTAACGTATCTAATATCATAACAGTTTTATTTATTTGGTGATATTACAAAAATATTAATCGTAGAATCTTGAAACATTCCACAAATATTTAAATAATCATTATTTCTATATGCCTACAATAATATTTAAGAAATCAAGACTAAATTAAATGCTGTTTTAGC
Source organism: Acyrthosiphon pisum (assembly GCF_005508785.2). Lineage (NCBI taxonomy): Eukaryota > Metazoa > Arthropoda > Insecta > Hemiptera > Aphididae > Acyrthosiphon > Acyrthosiphon pisum. The sequence goes on from NC_042493.1 coordinate 14,326,234, forward strand.
ATTTATAATTTTCGAAGTTTTTAGTTGTTTTAAAAGTATTAATAACAAACTGTAGATTCGGTTAAAAACCTTGAAAATCTAAAAAAAATCGTGTATAAGTTGTTTCTATATCAATATTAACAATATATTTATGAGCATTTGAAGTTTAAATTTTGACAAAATTCATCTGACTGAATTTTTACTTAAAAAATTGTAAAATTTTCAATTTTACTGGCTAATACTTGAAATGCACAATTTATTCCTTTTTATAGACTTTTGAATATTACATTTTGACAAAATTGAATATCTAAATGAAAAATAACGATTTTAGATCTGATTTGAAACTTTTATGTATATTGTTATATTTTACTAAATACTATACAACAGGGGTCACTGTCTAAGTATCAACATTTTACATGTGAGATACATATTGACATCTTTAAGTAACCGGTGATCGAAAACAATTTATTTACGTAGATATTCGTATAGGTAATATTTATATTATCACATGCAGCATAATAATAAATTGTTTATCTAATAAATTCTTTTCTTATTATATCTCCATTGGAAAAAGTCCGTTTTTCATCGCCAATAAATACTTTACTTTTTATACAATACGTAAAAGCGTGTTTGAGGGAATACAAGATCAACCGATATTGAGATAGTATTAATCTTTTATACGATCGACCAATCAATTGTGATTCGAAAATTCTAAATATTTAAATTGATTTTAGGTATAATTGTAGATTGATTTTAGCTATTGCCTATGTATACGCCCGCATGAACGTTGAGTCCTATTGACTCAAAATATAATAACAATAATCATATATATAAAAATAAATATATTACACTATTATAATTTATATTAAATGCGATTATTTTGGTTAAAATTAATTGAACCAACTGTATCACTTATAGTCAAATAAATTACTAGTAACAATATAAATAATAAATATGTTATTTTAAAATATGCTAACATATAAACTGACAAACCTATCTATTTTAGTTCATAATATAATATTTTCGTACGTAATGATTTATCATTTAATTCAAATTTAACACATCCATTACAGTGACTTGCTCAATAACGAGGTACACTTGATATCTATATATAATAAAATATAATATATTATATTGTATAGGTACAGTAGTCAACAGAGTGATATAGGTACTCGATATTTTTTTTACTATTTTTTTTTTTGGGCCATGTATGTATACTTTTTTCTAAATATAAATTTATAAATTGTTCTAACCGACAACATTTTTTTTATATTGTTTGCAATAGTATGTCCATCACCAATGACAAACACAAAAAAAAATTAAAAAATAAATATAAAAAAAACACTAAAACTATTATTCGTCCAGTAATTGCTTCACTCAGAATCATGCAATAAGATTTGTATTGCACAATACACATATATGGATTATAATATAAACAGGACATAATGTGCACACATACTATATTTATTGTAGTTGATTATTAACGGTTAGATGTTGTAATCACTAATCAATGGAGGATAATTATTAATTACCATAAAACCGATAAATTTGAACAAACGGGAAACATGTATCACAACAGCAACGTGTTATATCATTATTATATTATTGCTCAATATCTTATGTAACCCAATTTACGGTTTTTTATAAATTTAAATAATATTCGATGCCATTGTTTCAAATTTCAATCATTTTATAATTAATAATTATAGATAATATCCACAACGCTATAAAATGTATCAATGTCATCAATCATCGTCAACCTGTACAAAACTATTTAGAAAAAAATTACTATTGTAAATCTTTATATTTTGTTATTATATTATTATTAATCTTATATTATTTCAAACCCCAATTTTCAGCCAATGACCAATGACCAATTGTAGTCGAGGCCACTTTTTTATGATAGTAAAAACAATTTTAGATAATATAAATTTAAATATTAATAAAATATTAGACAAAATATAAACTATAAGGGATAATACTACCAACTTGTGGGATATGAATTTATTAAATTTTTTTCTATATTTAGATTTTATTTTTTAAAAAAATTTTACCAAAATATCCTCCTAATTTAATTTTTCATTTGTATAATATTATATTATTATGGAGCACCAGATTGTGACCGTTGCTTGTGCATGTATTTTGCGGTCTATTAAATTTTCGATGTTTTTGGCCTTCGTCTGGGCTATTATAATATGACTGTTCAACTGTTGTATATTATGTCATTAATTTGTAGGTATAGTATATTATATTAAGATGAATGCGTTTATAAGCGAATTTTTTAAGGAGAATAAATTAGAAATAAGTAGTTTAATCGATATTATAATAATAGAGGTATGTTTTGTAGTTGATTATTTTATTTATAAGTATAAATATAAATTGTATGTAAGTGTTATTTACAAGTACAGGTACATGATTTAAAATATACCATAATGAAGTCGAACCACGCGCATTATTGATTATAATAATTAATAAGTATACCCTTATATATACCTACGTTATTTTACATACGTACCTAATTTTATAGTAGTTGTTATATTTTAATTTTATAACTAATGTTAGTATACTTAATAATAACTTATACATTATAATACATTTTATTATATAGTAGATACTTTCATGAACCAATTAAAAGCTATTAAATCTATTAATGACTAATTTATTAATATGATACTGTCAGTGCACTATTTCTCTAACTTAAACTCAACATCTATCAAACGCGTTCACGCTAATTCATTTTTATAGTTTTTGAATTATATTTGAGTAAAATCACCAATTAAACAAATTATAAATGAGAATAGTTTTGAGGATTTGTTATATGAGCTCTGTATTGTATTTATCAATTCACTTTAAGGATACGAGTTTTTTTTTTTAAATGCTAAAGAATAATGAATTAAGAATTTGTTGAGACAAAATGTAGAGACAATTATTATATATCAATGACGTAAATATGACAATAATCAATAGCTAATTAAACATTAATTTTAAATGATAATGATATAAAAAAATATAATAATATGACGTAAATATGTAAATAGTATATACGGTATACGGGCTTGGATTACACTATGTAAGCATCGAGGACATTTAAAATTCGAATTCGAACAATATTATGAATTGAATATTTTATTATATGTATAATGTGTATAAAAAGAGTTCCGGTAATCCTTAAACTTAACACTGAATATCTACGCTTTAGTGGATATTATGATTTGCGGCAAGTGATGGCTATTTTTTTTTCTCTGTTCCGTCTAATTAAAGAATTACAATATATTGTAACAGGTGTAGGACGGATACCCGTGCAAGTGGAATCAGCTTCTTGTTTTGGTACGGCTTTGCCTCGCTAAAGTCGAAATAATGTATATTATAATTTATAATAGAATGTCTTATTGTCTCAATCGATGTTATTGCCGAAATAAATACTAGCAGTAATGAGTATTTTTAACGAATTTTACTCTGTGTTTAAACGTGTGCGATGAGAAACGCCGTATTGTTTGAATACGAATTTGTTTTTTAAGTGCAAACACTTGTCGTAGTCCATCGCCGACTGCACCATTACTATAACATAAGACTATATTATGTAAGTACCGCAAACTATATATATATAGGATGCCACCTCTATATTATAATATACAGAACTACAGACCGCCGTGTGTACACTGAGCAGTTGTTACCGTTTAATATAATATTGTAATTATCGTCGTCGGGTAAAGTGTATTGTCGTATATGCGTGAACCTAACGGTGTTATTTTACATATTAATTATTATAAGACAATTGCATAATTAAAAAAAAAAAAACAAAGAAAAAGTCACACAGGGTTGTATATTATAGGGATATAACCATTAATTTATACATATAGCGGGCCGTGAATGATATGGAGTTTTTTACCTATATAATATTTATTACTCTATATTAATCGGATAGCCCGTCTAGGGGAAAACAGGAAAACACCACTTCTCACTCTGTATACCAAGGGTAACCAATTAATAATTTTGAACGGTCACATTAGGAAATTGGAAAGTTTTCGAGGGCCATCAAAATACAAAAAAAGTAAAGGTAAAATCAAAAAATCAAAATATAACTAGTGACAACTTCATTTGATTCACCATAAAAAATAATTGTTTAAAAATACATTTCTAGTCATCAGGTAAGATAAAATTAGTCCGCGGTCTGCCATTTAAGGCTGAGACACGGTTGAGCATAAAACACCTTTTTTGCGACACGATTGAGCCAAATTGTCGGCGTATCAAAGGAAATCGGAATACAAAAGAAACCTATACGATTGAGCATAAAAAAACTCTGCAACGTTGCCATTTTCCATTTTAAGCTATATCATACAAAAATATTTATTTAAATAATTATAATAATTCAAAAATATAACATTTTTTTAAAAATTTATTAGAAGATATACAATCTGTAATATTATTTACAATGAGCATATGAGCGGAATTTACAATGGCTGTGACAGCGTGAGGAGAGTAGCTACCCAGCAGTAACACTCGACGTAAAAATATAACATATGTTTTCATAGTCAATAAAATAGTCACATTTGACATTTCATGAATCTGTTTGATAATAATAATAATAGTAATGAAAATAATAAAATCAAAATATGATACGAATTAAAAAAAATACTGCACGGTTTATAATTCAAGAATACTATAGATTATGGGTGATCGAACACTGCGATATTATTTCTATAATAATTTTGGAATTGTATCTTAATTTATTATCTTATATTTTCCCCAAATTTTAAATGTTTAAAACTTTGGAACTTTATTGTTCCGGAACTAATTTATTAATATATAACATTGTCGATAAAGCTGGACTTAGCTCACGGCTCGCGTCTGGTATCATAATAATTGTTGTAAAATACGTGAAAATGATAAATTACAAAATTTCGGGCACGTCAATGTGGCAATATCGCATAAAATATTGTATGCTCAATCGTGTTGCTAAAAAGGTATATGCTCAATCGTGCTTTATCCTGTATACGGTTTAGGACTAGGAATAAGCCAAATTCATAAACGAACTAACTTACTAACCTAACCTATAGTATAAGGTCTGATGCATATTTGTGTGCGTGCATGAATCTCTGCAGACATATCACACAACGCAATGGCGTATCTGATGACTAAACGTGGGAGCGGGAGAGGTGAGGGGTGATCCTGACACGGCTACATAAATTAGGAATTAGTATAAATATTGTTAACCTGTTTTAAATAATTTAATCGTTTTTGAGATAAATAAAAAAATATTATTATTATTATTTGCAGAAATAAAATGTTCTGCGAAAAAAATACGTACAATATTGAAATTATGTTGGAATTTCGATCCCAATTTTTACACACTGTATACAGTAATTACAACGTCGCACTCTGCACTCGTGCAATCGCACTCAAATACTCAATGTATACGACACGACACCGGACATAACGTGAGTATTTAGCTTTATGTTCTACAACGTAAACTGCGATTAAGTAAGTTGTACTCGTCGGTATAATCGAATTAATTAATAATGACGACGGGATGTGTAATTTACTTAAGTGTATTTTTAATACACGTATGTTACGACTGATGTACCTACGACTTACACGACTGTGCGTAATTATATAAGTGCGCAGGTGTGTCGTGCCGTGTGCGCTTCGCCGCCACACGCACCGGAAGGACGACGATGACGACAACGACGACTATATTTATATTATTATTATTATTATTATTATTATTATTATTATTATTATTATTATTATTATCATCATAGTTATTATTATGACCAACGCGGAAATTCGCACGATAAGAATTTCGCACGACGATAATTAATAATAATGTTGTTGTGATTTGTGAGTCAAAACGAGAGTTTAAAGCGCGCACTGATACTAAGCATTATCTCTTCAGTTGGCACACAACCTTTTTTTATTCAGACTTTTTCATTTTGATGAGAAGTTCAAAATTGATATTATTTATGCGTGTAACATGTATGATTATTTGTCTTAGAGTTACTTATACCAAAACCCAAAATCCAGAACTGATTTTGTGTGAAAATTCCCGTTTTTCCTTAATTTTTGTTTTGTTTTTCCCTGCATTTTTAAAAACTATTCAGAAGATATTAAAAAAAAATTTCAAATTGGTCAAATGCAGCAACTAGATTCAGTTTCCCATCGAACAAGATACTGTTGAAAACAATCGAAGCTGTGTAGTTATTGCCCAAACGGTGATGACAGATACAAAAAAAAAAATAAAACACCTATCATTGTAAAATCAATACATTCATCGCTCCGCTTAGAATCTAAAACAATAGATACAGAATGATACACCGTTTTAAAATAATAAAATGACAAACCTATTATTTCTTCTTATTTGTAGATGAGCTACTTGCGTTTGTATTTTAAATATTATATTGTTTTAATTTAATAGGTTTCATATTCAAGACTGACTCTTTACACTTCATCTGGACCGATAACCGATATTGTTTTTTAAAAGTTATAAACTATAACCATTAGAGCTGAAAGTGCTCTTTCAAGCAGATAAGTTGACACGCAAGAATTCGCAGGTCATCGATAATTATTGTGAATATTCAGATTTAATAGAAATCCAAAATCTATTACATGCAATTTCATGACTTTTTTAATTCGATACCTAAATACTAGGCTATAATATATCAAATTAGCCTTTCATTAAATTTATCTTCAAACGTAATTTCATCGATATTGACAAAAAAAACGATTTCTTTGGTATCCTAAATACCTATCTGCAGTTTACACGTCAAAATCAATAATCCGAGTTCTGACATCGCGTATTTGCGTGTAGGTACTGCATTGAAAAAAGTGAGTGTAGTAGTGTGTATAGTACCTATATAGTACGTCATACGTGGTAACTACTAGACACTAGTATAAGATTCAAACCATATGCGACGTAGCAACAACCATATTATGACTGTGCAGTGGGTTTCGTGGAACACAAAAAAAAAGTTCACGGTCGTCGCTGCCGCGGAGAGAATTTCGTTAATCTAATAACGAAAAAACAAAATAAAATAATAACGTAATAATCATTCTCGCGATCTCGGTCGTCGCTCGCGGGAATTTATATTTAATCTAATAACAAAAAATAATAGTTATAGGTACCTTCGTACACCACCCCTTGACCGCCATCCCTCCCCCTGTCATAACTCGATGCATACTCGCACGTACAGTACCTACACACACACACACACACACACACACATATATATACATATAAAATATATTATACACGTTTTGAAATTACTTTTTGCGGTTTACTACGGCGGTGGAACGATTACGACACGTTTATTATACTGCACACACACACACACACACACACACAAATTTGGTCCACGACGCCTCGCCGTCCGTATTATAATACACTTTCGATGCTGCCCCAGATCGTATGATATTATTATTATTATTATTATTATTATTGTATATATAATTTCCTATACGTGTAATTTTTATTGTAACAGTCGTGGTGTAATCACGTAATCAGAATAATGATATAGTCGGGCACGCATTTATAATGCGTACACGTCGGCAGTCGTGTATAATAATATGTATAATATAGTAATAGACATTAGGGACGTCTTTGGATGAACCAAAGCCAAACGGAACAGAAACGGCGGGAAGAAGAAGAGGATAAGAAAAAAAAATCACATATTAGAGCTTGGCCGCTGCCACCGACACAGTCATTCGTCGTATACCCCCAACCGCACCGCGGTCATTATATTATAATATGCCGTGTAATATAATAATAACAATAATAAAATAATGTGTGTGTGTGTGTATAGGGGGTGCAGGTACCTATACATTATAATATTATTTACTACGTAGGCATTATGCTATGTACCTGTATGAGCTGTGCAGAGAGTTAATCGAATTACGGCGACGGCTACAACAGAGAACGAAAGAAGAAGACTAAAATGGGTTGTATACGACGGATATGGGAGGGATCGGGCACGACCCGCGGTGATCATTTACCCTCTATCGCTAATTGTGCATCGGCTAATATATTACCTACCAATAAATTGCGTTATACGGGGTGGGCCTTACCGTTATTTTACTGTTTTATCCATTCGTTGTATATATTATGCCACGTGCGTCTGGCTACACTCGAAGAGAACACCGCGAATCACGCTGTATATAATACTATTATAATACTTAATGTGTACAAAAAGGTAAGGTGATGATAAAAACGTAGTCTTAATTTCAACGGCGGGACCACGGTATACCAACATGTAAACATAATATATGGCCATTATTTATACTAATTACTGTCGTAATTTAACCTCCATTCAACCCTCGTGACCCGACGTCGATATGCGCGGCACGACTATATTGTTGTGCACCAAACTCATCGCCTAGGATGACACACGCACACGTGCACACTACATCACTTCCAATCCCCTCTATAGTATGTCTATATATTATACATATTACTATTATTCTTAAAATTATCGATTTAATATGCAGTAAAAAAAACATTACTTACAACCCTATATGCCTCGTACATAACGCGATGAATAATATAATGGTTTCTATGTGGTTAAAATAAGACAATTTATATCGATCCAACCATGTCAGTTTTTTTCAAACAGCTTTAAATATTGAAACGATTTAGCTCGAAAATTATCTTAAAATATTCAAATTAAACGAATTACGTAGCTACACCGATCATATAAAAGTGTATACAATCTGGATTAAAAAATGAGCGATGGCATTAAAAAACTACATAAAATCATTGATGAACGTTGTAATAAGGATTTGAGTAATGAGTTTTAACCGATTAGAAATCGATAAAAAAAAATAGTACCAAAAACATTCGATATTTCTCGTAGCTATAATTGAATTAATATATTTGTATATTGTATATACATGGATAATGTACTTGTGGATATAATTATTATTATCAATTTATATAGGTACATACAACATACCCTTATTACATTATTTTTGACCAATTACAAATTTACTGCCTTTAAACAGCTGTGGACGTATTAATGGATTAATTTATTTATTGCTGTCAACTGTCAGCATTGTAAGTAGGTATAAGCCCGATCACTGATATTGTCCATATCAGTATCCATACAGTCATAATATGGATAGTTAAAAATAGGAATTTTTGAGTTTATAATAAGTATATAAAAAGAACGGCCTACAGTTCTTACATTTTTCTAAAATCGCACATTGGCCTGTACGCAATAAGCTATTATATACTAGATATATCGTATATACCGCAATGATTAATATATAGTATATATACCGCAATGATTAATATATAATATATATATTATACAGATTTTAATAATATGATATACCCTAAGTACTGACGGTAATCAAGTATATAAAGCGGGTTTTAGGCTTGTTAAACTTGTACATCACTAAAAGAATATTTTATTCAACAATTTATTTTTTAAAAATATTATGTTGTGTTATGATTAAAAAATGATTTAAGTTTGGTTTCTATACAATTATTGTATAACTAAGTAGGTACCTATAGTTGTGATCCAATGGCTTATGCATTGCAATAATCGACTTAACATTTTTAAGCTGATATTTGTAATATAATATTTGACATTATAATATTATATAAATAGATGTGTTGCTGACTTTTAAATTTTTTATTGTTGCTTACATTAAAATTAAAATTAATGTATATTTTTTTATTTGCGAATAAATAGATTTTCGTCATATTATACAATAATAATATGACATCAATACAATGGATACTTAAAAGTCATACATAACTACATAAGGTCTTGTCCGATCAGTCTTGAATTGTATAGAATCTTACCGGGAACGTGCAAGTCTCTAATATTTATACAGCAAGGATCGGATACTCGAAGCACCCCATAAAAATATGAATTTATAATGTGATATGGACGAGATCTCGTAAGTTTTGCAAAGTCCGGAAGAAACCATATTACGCGTATTATGTGGGCGATCACTTCGACGGAGTTTTCTCTATAGATTTTCAAAATAGCCTTTCAAACATTATACTGTTTATTATATGCTTCGGTCGCGTTTGTTTGTTGCATTTATATTTATTTGTGTGTGCTGTGCTCGTCGTATTGTTTTATTAGAGGGCACGCCGCGCCGGCAGTGGCGGCGCCAACATGACAATCACAGCCGTCGCCGACCACCCTTGTCGACGAAGCAAAAACAAAGCGGTGTGGCAACGATAAATATACTTCTGAGTTATATCATAGTATAATATGCGTTTGTGTAGTAGTTTTGGTGGTTTTACGGTGTATCGCGGTAATTACCAGTATTGGGTGAACATCGTTATTATAAATTATATTTTCAATAATAATGTAGCGATATAACACTCCTATATTCTGTTGGTTCAAACACTCAAATCAATAAATAAACTATTTACACTTAACAACATTCTCATGAGTGTACAACTTAACTACCAACTGTACTATATATGTCCTAATGTCCTATTATCAATTATCATTTTGATTACTGGCAGTCATAATAAAACGTTCGGTGCGTTATTTTATTACATAATGGAAATGGACCATAATAATTATTATACATCGTGTATTATAGCTGTTTATAGTATACTAAATATTATGTCTTATATGTACCTAGGTTTAAGGTTATATTGTGTAGTACACTTGTAAAACTTAAATTTAAACGTTGATGAATAAAAACGTTATAATGTGCGAGATAAAACCACTCAACAGCAACTATACAACTAGGTTTAAGAACTCCTCGATCTCAATATAGGTAGGTACATAATACACTACAGAAAAATATTTTAATAACCTAATTAATAATTTGATAATTTACTACTAATAAACCTTACCAGGTACATTTTGACTAAAAAAATTAGGCGTTTAGGCCTACCTAGTCGTATAGATACTATAAAGACCAGGCTGATTTTATAATATTTAAGGTTTAATAATAATTAGTCATAACTCATAAGTTATAACTTATAATTAAAAACTATAATATTAATTTACATTTACTTTTTAAAAAAAATTAACATTTTTATTTTTAAACATTTTATGGGCAGTGGCCCAACTTTGAATACTATACCCTTAAAATAATAATATTTATGATTCTAATGAGTTTTCCATAGCACAGGTATACGTTTTTTTAATTATTAGTTAATATGATTACTATTGTTACCCCGCTCCTTGAATTCAGTAAGTTGGTTGTATAGTTGATTATAGAGTAGACCCACGAAAGACCAATGCACTCAGGCCAAGATAGCATTTATTCGCATATACTACTTCCATAGTTATTTTACCGAAGTTCAGTAGCTGCAATCTGCCGTGTAAGCATAATTTATAGAATTATTTGGAAAGTTCGGTTTCCCTTATAATATGATTATTGGTAGAATTAGTTCTGGAGCGTATGTCATATATTTTTTTTACACAAAACGAAAAGTTAAATATTGTGAAAAACTGAAAACATCACATGGAGTTCGATGGTTTAAGATAAGTCAAAGTTTTTTTTATCAATTTTAATTTTGATAAAACAAAATATCAAATGTTTAAGTAATAAATGTAAAATAAACACTATATTTAAGCACTAATTAATCATAGAATAATTATCAAGCATCGGTAGACGATAAACCTATATATATTTTCACCGTTCCAAATGTACATGAAGTTGGCCCCCCCACTTTGTCCGAATGATTTCAAAATACCACCAAATAATTGCAAATCCAGTTTCGCTAATTGCAAATCACCCAGTTTTGAGTAAACTCAAATTCAATGTTGGGGGGACCAACTTCATGCAGCTCCCCCACTTTGTCCGATTTTTTTCAAAATGCCGCCAAATAATTGCATATGGTGGCAATAATGGTGTATGGGAAACACATAACGACCTACAAAAAAAAATTAAAACGCAAATCAATGCAGAAAAAACAAGAGTAAATCCGCATCTTTTTATAGGTATACATTCTGGAAGAGTAATATCACATTCAATTTAACACAAATAAAATTTAAAATGTTTTAATACACATTTTTTTGCAATTTTTTAATTAACCTAATCCTGCTACTAACTTATTATATATTATAGAAACAAACAACTTATGGTAATATTAAAAATTAATGGTCACTAATTGAATGGAAAAAAATAATCGATGTGGTTAGTTACAGTGTTGAGAAATAAATAACGAAAACCCTATATCTAGAAAGGATACAGATAATGGTGTATACATTTTTCTAGTACAGATAAAGAGTATCTAATTTTTATCTAGATAATATTTAGATAAAAACTATTTGTATTTATACTTTAAATAACAAATATATTTCTTTACTGAACATAAGGTAACTAATAGTTAATAGGTGCATATAGTAATTTAGAAATATTATTTACTAATTGGATAGTGTTCCAATAGAACAATTTTAGTAAAAAAAAATACTAATATGATTTAAATAAAATGGATCTAGGTAAGTAAATATGTCTTCTAAGATATGAAATAGATAAAGTGGGGGGGGGGGGGGGGGCTGGCTAAAAAATTGAAAAATTCGTAAAAAATATAAAAAATGATTTGCAATTAGCAAAACTCGATTTTCAATTAGTTGCAATGAATTTGCAATTATTTGGCGGCATTTTGAAAAAAATCAGACAAAGTGGGGGGTTGCATGAAGTTGGCCCCCCCAACATTGAATTTGAGTTTACTCAAAACTGTGTGATTTGCAATTAGCGAAACTGGATTTGCAATTATTTGGTGGTATTTTGAAATCATTCGGACAAAGTGGGGGGGCCAACTTCATGTACATCCGTTCCAAGCAATGAACATAATATATTACGTGTAAAGTGTCTATAATGTGACGCGAGTATACTTCATATTGAATAATAATATACCTGAATTATTGGACTATTCGCAGTAAATAATAAATTTAGTACGCAGTAAAGTACTATAGGTGTATAAATGTTACAGGTATAGAATATTGTAGCAAAAAAATATCAAGGTAAATTAAAACGTATTTTTAACAGTTAACTATAAAGGGCTGGAAATACATTTTTAAAAGACTTTTTTGCGCATTGTAAATACTTTTTCATGTATATCTATTCTGATTTCTGAATGTAATATAATTATTTGAAAGCTAGGTATACAATAATCAGGATACAGTCATTCACGTCTATTAGGTAATTACTAATTAGTTTGTAATAAAAAATAATTCTTCTCAAATCGGAAACGAAATGAAAACGGAGAGTGATCCGGTCGCGGGAAAATCGCGATAGACGCGTCATAAAACGGGGCGGCGAGCGGTGATGGCGGCAATAGCAGTGTGGACGAGGCGGCGACCCGCGAAATTGGCAACCGGGGAAAAAATTGAGGGAAAAAAAGCGCGCGTGTGGCGTGTACCCTATTATTATATGTTATAACATACGCCGCCGACGTTATTTAATTATATTATCGCACTGTATATAATACTTCTGTATGTGTGCACATATTGTATGACTGCAGTTTTACGGAGGTTGTCCCACCTACGTCCTATGTGTACAAAATAAACGGGGAAAAAAACCCGAAAATATTGTTACGAGCTGTTATGTTGTGTGCAATTATTACTACAACAGCTATGTGCACTACAATACGTATCTACTTTTTGTTTGAGCGCGCGAGTCCGTTTCCGGTGTATATGTCGGTCGGAGTTTTTATATAATAATAATTATATTACTGAGTCAGTGCTGGGGCGGACGGGGGCTGGTGGGGGTAATAGCTATACACATACACACCGATACGTATAGTTATAATAATAATAATAATAATATAATCGCCTCTGTCGTTGTTGTTGTGTATAGGTTGTTTCAGTGTTGGCTGGTAGTCTCGTACATAACCTAATTATATTTACGGCCACCGCCACCGCCCTTCCTTTCGTCGAACCCGCGTACCACCCCGCCCTGCAGTAATATAATTATATTAAATCGCATTATGCCGCCGCTGGCCCCTCTCATCTCATCCACAGTGTACGTACATGTAATATTATCTCCTCGGCGTGCTCATCCAAATTAAAAAATTATTACAAAAAATAAAAATTGTTAACATTATTATTGCTATGTTATTATTGTTATTATTACCAACTAGAACAACTGTACAACTGTACCTATACTGTACGTCTAACCACTATTATAGGTTGCCGATGGGCGATAATCGGACGCGCATACAGGAAACAAATATATAATATTATTATCGTACCTGCATAATAACTGCAGCGGCTGCGTCCCCTGTAATTATCATATCGTGGCGCGAAGGTTGATGCAATGACAATAACACGAAAACTCAGAGGAAATGGAATAAAACACGACAGTTCGACGGCGGTAATTGATACGCACTCGTTCGGTTTTAGGTACTCGAAGATGATAATTTATAATAAAGTAATAGTTACAACGTACCATCGAAAGACACCTTCGAGTAAATAGTGACACCCTCTTTACCCCAAAATCGTTCGTATCCGAACCGCTTGTCTAACGGTTCCGTCGAATGTCATGTCCAACCGTAGCCGGCAGATAGTAAATGATTATTACCATGATATAAACTAAACGCTGCAGAGCACCACAACCGTTTTCACAGGGCGTCATTTATATATAGGTGGCTTTCTAAAGTGATGATTAGTGGCCCCACGTGCCCTAACGCCACCTGCACGGCTTTTAACAAGTGGCGTCATGCACAAACATATATAGCTTAGGTACGTTTTTGAAAATAATATTACACTCGAATCAATTATGTTATTATTGGAAAAATTTCTGTTAAATAAATTATTATGTCCTCTATTCGAAAATTTGTGTCGAGATTATGGGGCAATAGTAAAATTTACAGTCGTCTCGCTGTTTTATATACGAATGGAGATATCGACAATTTAGTAATATTACTATTCGCACTTAACTGTTCACTCATTATAATAAATAGTCATAATATAGTTATAATAAGCTCATTTTTAAATGTTTATTTGTTGTAGTGTAAGTAACTACAATATACTTTCCTACAATATCATACATACTTTTTGAGACAGAGACAACTGATTTGGCTTTTGAGCCCTCTTGACCGTATATTCTGAGCAACCTGCAATGTATGTTAAAATAAATCAGCGACTTCGCCCTATAGTCAGTGCTCGAATTGGGAAAAATTAAGTAGAGCAATATTCGAGCCCTGCCTATAGTTGATCTCTCTTTTTCATTGTCCGCTGTTATAATAATTATTTGTCTCAGCTCACTACTATAGAATCATGATAGTAATAATAAAATTAATATTATATTCGAATCTACCTACTACATTTGGTACTTACTATATAAGTACAGGTTAGTAGGTACACTTGTTAGTTGTTAGTTTGTTGCTATTATAACAACGCTGCTGCCACGAACGCGTGAAATCAACCGATTTATATACATAAATTCAGATATACACTCATATATGACTCATAATATAGACACTTGTCTAATTCGATTAGATACATCACACACATAGTATCGCTACTACTAATTTTACTGCTTACAGCATTTACTGTATTTACTTTTGGATTAGTCAATTTCACACACACACACACACAAACATTAATATAAAAATGTAAAAAACATGAAAATATAAACGTAGTGATATGATGACTGGAATTTGACCCTAGCCCGATAGCACAGTTGTTTAAAAAATATATTTATATGATCAGCTATTTATATGTACTCAGAAAAACTAAAGTATACAGAAACATTTTTGAAAAATGTAGATGACACTGAAAATGTTTATAGGTACTAAATATTTGTATGTAACATTTACTGACAATAATTGTATTGCAGTTTACTGTTTTACCAAATCAAGTATAAATATATTTTTTTAATTTAATGTTCCTGTTTAATTTTTATTGACACATGCTATTAAAATAATAATATTATGCTCATATAGTTTTTATTTTGTTAATTTGCTAAATAATAAATATATATTAAGTATATATTTATTAAAATGGATGTAATGATTTAAGTTCTACAAATGTATCTTTGCTGTCTAATTAATTAAAAATTTTTTAAAAATAAAAATAAATTCTATAAATACTCGGCTAATTAATAAATTATAACTATTAATAGGTATGTATATTGTTAAAGTCACAAAAACTGTCTACTCTGTTGGTTTTATTTGGTAGCGTAACATGAAATTTTGCGTGCGTATAATCAAATATTTAGTACTTACATATTTGTGATTTTTTTCATATTATTATAATGAATTTGAAGAAAATTATATTTGTTAGAAACAATTTAATGACTCAGATTATTATTTTATAAGTAAACATTATATTTTTTAATGAATCAATTAAAAACAATAAAATTAGTATTATATAATATTATATTCATACAATATTAACCTATTCATTGACGACTAGCGAATGTAAATGTTTAAAAATACATATTTGTATTAGAATAAATAATTATTATTTTTATGTAGTTAATGATAATATTATAGTCGGAAACAACAAAATGTACCTACTGTGAACAGCTAAGGAGAGCGGAAATTTGAGAGATCCAAACATAATATGGTGGAATGTGTATTATTTTTAAATATTGTACTAGAAATTCAAGTACTTACAATTTAAATGTTAAATAGATACCTTTCATGATTAGTAGGTGAATTTAGTTATAAATAAAATATATTATACTTAGCATTTTGATAAAAATATAACTTTAAAAAATGTAAATTCTATTAAAAATCCAGTGGATATTGCGACTGATTTGGTGGTACAATTTTTTTCCAATCTCAGCACCGGTATCCGGTATAAAACTGAGTATCCTGTTCGGCAAATAGCCCGGCGAGGAGCACAATATGAGTTTTCTGAGGTCGACCAAGTTTATTAAAAATTACTTTCGGCGATGATGCTGTTGTATTGGGATACCTATTTCCGAAACTCATCGGTTGTATAATATTTACGGGAGAGGATAGAGGACACCCCTTATACGACATTTATTGTAATGAATGCGTCGGTGGTGTGTAATATTTTAAATTTCACAATTTAATATTAAGCACATTGTAAATTATTATAATATATTAACGTAGTCACCACGGATTCGTAGTGTCGACGTGCATACCCGCGTGGTTGTGTAATTGTCCATGGTCTCGGTCGGAGCGATTCGTCTCGATATAATCATACTAATAATTATAACAGCTGTACCTACCTACAGTAACATTATGTAGTATAATATAAATTATAATATGCACTCAAGACGTGTCTTCGTCATTGCGACGGCGGCCGACAAGACGTCGGAGTCGCAGCCCGGCTACCGCCCCGATGGCGACGTTAATAAAATAAATTACTGAGGTATATTATATTATTATCATACAAGTAGGTATCATATTATAGTCTGAAAAGTAACGGTGTATCGGTAATAAACCAGAAAACATACTTTCTATTCGTGACGATCTAGGGATGCATTTTAAAATTTGAACGGAGTGATTAATGTATTGGTTTAACAAAGATTTGTGTTATGTGTCATTAACAATGATTCAATATTCAATTTTGAGAGATTTATTTTTAGTTATATGAAATTGTCAAACTTGTTAGTTTTTTATCCATTTATGTATGATAAAATGTTTGTTTTAGAGTTAAAAGACTGAAAATGTAATACAAGATTCTTTATAAGTTTTTTTACTGGAAAACAAAAAGTTAAGCGTAGAGCTACATAGGTACGTTTTTTATCAGCGATTCAAGTTCAATACAAATTAATATTTATTTATTTTATTGGATATTCTGATATTCAAACGTATAATAATGATTTTTGTTATTTTGTTATCATTCAAAAATATAATTTGTAGGGACTTCAAACTTTTTGTTGCAATTCGTAAATTATAGTTCATTATATATTATAATAAAATCTTCAAAATATTTAGATTAATTTTAAGCTATTTAACCATGAATTAATTCACAACGTGCTGACTATTGTAAATTAATAACTATGATGTATGCTAAATAATATTATAATTTATAATAGTTAATGACACATCGATAAATAAATATAATAATGTGATGTTTTTGTCAAAAACTAGTTCACCATACCGTATTAGGTACTAATAGGAAAATAAATTAATAATTGCATTATCAACATATTATTGTAATAAAATATCCTTAGAAATATGGGCCAGAATCTCAGGTCAGAATCGTTTTTCATTGTATACCTATACAAAGATTTATATTTTAATAAGTAATAAACTGATAACACTAACAAATTACTAAGATAGTAAGATGTAACACTTCGTTACGAATGATCGCTATACACGTATATGGTATATTATAATTGGTGATGTATATTTTATTTATTATCAATTATAATTTTTTTTATTCCAGTTGATCAACATTTACCACTCTAAAACTAAAGAAATATTCCAATTTCTAAGTATTTTTATATGGACAATATTTAAAAAAATAAAATATTACAATATTTTATATCGACTCTGATAAAATCTCAAATTTTATCAATCGATTTTGTAAGTACAATATAATAATATATTATATTATTCGTCGTTTTTCCATTACATTTAATCAGCTCAACACACATCATGTTATAATATAACCCCACGATTCCGTCACTCCTAATACGGCTTACGAATATTTCTGGATTCAGAACAACCCGAAAGTCTATAAATATGTAGCACTCTTTGCACTACATTGTATTTTTATATACGTGCGTGCATGATTATTATTTATTATATTCCGCACGCTCGAGCGCGGTTACAATAAAATGACATTATTATGATGTACAATAAATTCCTATTATATTGTTGTTATTATTACTATTATAAATTATAAATAATTTTTGTTATTATCATCATTATGGATAAATAGCCACTAGGCAATGCTTTAGCCGCAATTGCCAATTAGTCGTGTCTGCTCACTGGGTGGGTTACTGTTCCGAACGGTTCTCGCATCAACAGGCACTCGCAAGAGGTAGGGGGAATACTCACTGTATTGTATTAATATTTTAAATTATTTTAAAGCAATGATAACCATCACGTCATATCCACATAGTAAAACCTCAATAGTCCAATTTACTGTGTTTTTTTATAACCCGAACCGCTCATTGTATCAGCCAATGGTTTTTAGGAAAAAATAGCATTACAATTTACATTGTTTAAAGTAATTCAAATACCACATTTTAGAAAAAATTGAAATTTGTCTTGTTATAATTTGTTATGATTATAATATTTTTAATTTCATATCAAAATTGAAACTGCTTACTTTAGAAAGAATGGCTATGGAACAAACAATGCATCTTATTAATAAATTTGATGATTGGAGAAGTGGACCACACATTTCTATTATCATTTAACTTATAAATTATGGTTGATAAAAGAAACATGAATTTATTTTGTTTGTACAAACAAACATATTTATAAATTCACTAAAAATTATATTTTTTAAAATAGTAAGTTCCATTTATATTTATAATTTAATACATTTTATGCAATTTAAATATATTTGGTACCTATCATTTTTTTACAATTGTTTTAATTTTTAATTAAATTGAAAAATATTAAATAATCCATTATTTGTCCCGTATTTGGAAAGTTTTAACAATACACGGTAAAGAAAAACTAACAATTTCTCAGTCATTATAGAATGTATAGCAAACATTGTAAAGGTAGGTGATACAAATTATAATTTTTTAGAATAATGGTAAATTAATTTAATGCTAAAAAAAGTTTTAATCAAATAGATCTAATAATATGCATATTATAAGTATTTATAACTAATTTAAAAAAATGTTATTTTTACTTATTATGCAATGAAAAAATTGTTTTATTATACTATTTATATACTGTTAAGAACCACTGATAAGTGCTTTAATATAATGTATAATGTATTGTATTGTATATAAAGACTATTTATTATGCAGAATATAATATGTTACCACATAGGCATCTAAAGGAATGTGCTGAATTAACTTTTCGATAGGAATACGGTTACGACTACTTGGTGTAGGTACTGCGTAACAGTGCAACATCGTCTCGGATATGATAAGGACCGTTAAGGTCGATGCACCAAAGAGCTATTTATCATAAAAATTTGGTTTTAAACGATATCTTAAAAACTCCGCGCAAAAATCGTTTTAATTTGTTTTGAACCGTAATGTAGTATAGAATTGACAACGAATTTACGAATCCGTACCATAAGTCGGCACTCATTTTTAACTGAAGAGATGCAATCCGAGTCCGCTGATTAATGCATTAATATGAATAATGATATTGTAACGCAGTAAAATAATTCCGCGTAATATTACAATAATAATATTATTATGTCCTATTTATAATCTATTTGTAGAAGTAAAAGTGCTCAAACAACGATTAGCGTTTCATCCGCTCAGCTCAAAACGACTATGGAAAAAAAAATCGTTTACACAGTCATCTCTGCGGCTTAACCCCAAAGTCACAGTCGCGTCATTATTTATAATATCGCGTTTCAGTTTGTTGTATATTATAAATAACGCGTACCGAACACGCGCGCGCGGTTACGATAAAAACGATATTACACATTCCATACGTGCACACGCATTATAATATATAATAATAAATAATATTATATCCATCTACCTGAGGCATTGTATTATTGTTATTATTATAATACGGGCGCGACGATAGTCAGTGGTGGTGGTGTGACCCTTTTTTAGCCGCAATTAGTCGTGTTTGTTTGCGTTCGTGGTAGGTGGCGGCGGCGCGGCGGTACACAGCACGAGCTCGTCATCGCCGTTTACCGCACCGGCCGGCGGGGCCGTTCTTCGCGGTGTGGCGGGCGGCGGCGGCGGTCTTGTTGGTTTTTTTTGTTTTCCGGATTATTATTGTTATTATTAACGTAATGATGAACGCGGCGGAAAACCGCGACGATTATTATTATTAATGCCGTCATAACAGCTACGACGATAATAATTGGTTATTATTACCAGCTCGTCGCCGTCGTTTGTAATGTTTGTATTTACCTACTTGTTTTATTTTATTTTCGCATCCAACCGCGACCGACCTAACTCTTCCAATCTAATTATTATTATAATATATGTATATATATATTTTTTTTTGGTTCACCACCGCACGTTATTATTGTACAATACGTCGTTCGTATGTTCGTATCATAAACCGACATGGACGTTGGAACGAGTCCGCGTCAACGATCAGTATCGACAAATAATAATGTTATATTAATATTATTATGATTTATGGCGCAATTTGGGGGGGGAGCTAAAACTTGAAAAGACCGTACATAGTTTTCGTTGGTTTTATTTACACGTCTATCTCGTGCATATTATTATTATTGTGTTTCTGTCGTAATTTGGTTGGTGGAACACAATAAGTAATAAGTACATAATAAGTAATAACCATCGGCATTCGTCGGTGAGGAAATAGAAACAAATTCATCTGTGATCGGTGACAGGAGATCCCATCGTACGTCAAAACCATTTCATTCATATTGTCAATCGTCATATTAGATAGGTACTACGCGTATAAAATATAATAAGTGTGTTTATTTCCCGTTCAAAAAGGGGACACTTTCTTAAAAAATATTAAGAATTACCGATACGGCGATACCTATTATTTATTTATATATATTAACGTGCATACTGCATAGGTACAAATGTACAATAGTACAATGTATGATTTAATAAATAACACATAAAATAGTGACATTGAAAAACGCAATTATATAATTTTAAGCAATTTTTAGTTAATTATGAAACGTTTTAACTTATTTTACTTAAGTATTACCATATTTATATTTATATATTTAAAAGTAAATAACATTTGAATTTAAGTCTACTTTTTATAAAATATATTATATTTTATGAGTCTATTAATTTTATACATTATTAATTATAATAATATTTTGGCTAAAAGATATTAACAAAAAAAGTCATGGTGTGATGTATGAAATACCGTAATTACTACCGTGGTATTATTTTGATACCATAACAATTGAATAATGATAGTAGTCAATAGGGCCAGATTTAGGACTAGGCTACCTAGGCTACAGCGGTAGGGGTGCCATAACTTGAGAGGCCGACGCATTACGCGGCCAGCACAACTCTTGATTTTTCATATCGTAATAATACAAATAATATAAAAACAATTTCAAATTACGAAGCTGAAAAATATAAATAGATAAAAATAAATATTTTCAAACGGTTATATAAACATTTCGAAAATAAAATCATTTTAGAAGGAAAAGAAACTATGAAAATATTTACATTTTTCGTA
The DNA here is from genome assembly GCF_005508785.2 of Acyrthosiphon pisum. Taxonomy (NCBI): domain Eukaryota; kingdom Metazoa; phylum Arthropoda; class Insecta; order Hemiptera; family Aphididae; genus Acyrthosiphon; species Acyrthosiphon pisum. The sequence continues at coordinate 14,348,402 of NC_042493.1, forward strand.
ATAATTGACGAACTGGTATTATAAATTAGAATTAGCAGAAATATCAAAAGCTTATACTGAACTTGATAATCTATTTAGTTTTCTTTCAGACTTCATGATATTTATGTGACCAAAAATATTAAAAGAAAGAACTAAAAGATTAGTTGACAAATATTCTAATAACCTAAAAGATGAGTTATAATATGAGGAATGTTTACATTTCAAATCATTTTTAAACATGCTTGAAATAGAAGTCGCATGTTTTTGAAAATGTTAAGAGGAAAAAAATTATTGTAACGTTTCCAAGTTTAGACACTGCTCTGAAATATATTTAACAATTATTGCATCTAATACAACTGGTGAAAGATCGTTTAATATTTTAAAGAGAATAAAAATTACCTAAAGTAATTTCAGGTACAAAAGTATCCAGTTTGGCATAATTTAGTGTAAATTCAGAATTACTAAATCAAGAGAGTGCCATTTATAAACATTGTTAATTATTAATATACATATATATACATATATATATATATATATAATTTAACAGTGTATCGCCTACATTTTTGCTATTTTCATTAATTGACAATAATTGTACCTATATTTATTAGTAATTATTACTCTTGTTTATTGTATCTTTCTCCAAACAATTTCAATGATTAACTTTTTTGATTGACTTTCAATTATATATTTTTATATAAACATAAAAAAATGTAAATAAATTGGGAGGGGGCTCCAGTTCTAATTATTCCAGCTATATTCTAAGAAGTAGAGGTTTTTGTTCTTGATTAGCCTAGGGGCGCCTTTCAGGTAAATCCGGCCCTGGACTAAGCAATGACTCTATATAATGGTTTCAATGTTATAACTAAAACTACGATGTAGAAAAGATATTGTTGTAGAGAAAATTGTCTGTCGTGACTGAAACCATGAACCATAGATAATAAAATGTTTTATAATAAGTTGTTTTAATTATATAAAAATATAAGATAAAAAAACGTAAGTTTATGTGGTACAAAATTGAGATCATTTAAAAAAAAGAGGGGACGTGGATCTCAAAATCTGGGTGAAACTCCCATCCCCCCCCCCCAACATCGGTCTCACTAAATATATTACACATGAGAAGAGGTACGGAAATTAAGTCTGTCGTTGTTTATTAATATTATATCGTACTGAAATCGGAGGCGTGTACAACTTAGAATAATATTATATACGGGGCCGCCTGTTGTCAATGATATTTTACAAAAATAATATTATAATAGGCGTACACAATATTATTATAATGGGCGCAAATGGTCTCGTCGTCGGGGACAGATTTCCAAGCCACAGCGACGATTACACCACACCGCACCGCACGTGTGTCAGTCACACGAGATACCTCTTCAACTTCCCGCGGACCCGCACGTCATGGGCACGCAATCCCATTTTTTTCCTTCGACCGTCTCTGTCTATCAGACCATCTCCTCATCTCTCTCCGGCCGTCCGTCATTCTCCGGTCGTCGACGGGTGCTTATTAGCTTAATAATAATATACGATACAGAAAACAATGACACTCGTCGACGTCGATTATTACACACACGATCGCGGACCACTAATTCGTCGGGAGGTGTACGCGGCGCATCATGATGCCGAGCGCGTGCATTATTATTTATTACGAGACTTCGGAGTGTACAATGTGTGTGCGCGTACATAATAATAATATTATATATTATTACGTCCGATAGCGCGCCCGCTCGCGGTGAAGGAGAAGACCTCCGGTTTATAATTTACTCGGTGTAATACCATTGTGGTGCACCACGTCGTGATCGCGCGGCCATTATCGTGTGTATTTGTTTTTCTGATTTCCGATGACGAGAAGTAACGAAACACGAGATCATTATTATAATAACGATGGCTTTATACGACGGCGACCGCGATAATGACACCTATAACCCACGATCAGTACCTATGTGTGTGTGTTTAACGACGCAACTTAAATGGAAATCGTTCGCCAAGACGGTGTCGCTGCGGTCGAGAGTGTTTGTTTTTGGTCGGAAAACCGTCTTATAAACACGTAGTGTACAACACGGCCATTAGGGGCGATGGTCCGTTCTAGTGCGCACCTACCTATCTGTGTGTATATTATGTATTAATATAATATTATAGCCCATAGGAATAACCGCAATCGGTCGCTGCCTCTGGCCGACATCGCGCCGTGATTATAATAATATTTTAAGTACCAAGTACGTATACGACGGCCGCAGCACGACCGCCGCCGCCGCCGCACGATTATTAATATTTAGCGGAGATGTACAATTTTTTTTTGGGCGTCACGCGCAGACACGACCCGTACGTGGACCGCGGTTGAGACGGACAACGCCCGGCGCTGAAGAAAAGCACGTCACCCTTATTATCATTATTACGTGTGTGTAGTAATGTGTGTATTGCAGGCGGGCGTGCCACGACAAGTTCTCGTATATACGCATATAAATACTGTTATGTATATCTGACCTGTTTCACCTGTACTATAGGTATAGCATGGGCAAGAGCAGGCCGGTAGATGCGTAAATCGTAATTCACGTGTGTCAATATATGTATATTTGAAAGCTGGGCGATAAAGTGCCACGATGATCGGGGCACTACCTAGAACATTTCATGGATTTTAAGCGAAGTCATAGTTTTATGGTCTCCAAAACTTCACGATTTTGAATTATCTACATAATGATGATTTTTATTACAATCGGAAATTCTGAAAATAGGACTATTCAAGTGGATTATCCACTCTTCATCAAAGCTTTTTACCGGTGAGATATTACTTTTAATTTTAACTTAATTTAAAGATTAAACCTTGATTGTGACACTTATTGTGATTATGACTAAGTATATGACATGTGTTTGTTAGTGAGCCATACGAAATAAATAAATAAAACCGATGAGATCGATTCCTTACACTGCTTTCCCTAAGTAATCCCAGAGTTCGCCCTCACCAGATTAGATCGCGTCAAATGTACCTTATTCATTTCAATCCTCCAATACTATATTACTTTCTATCAAACTCTATTTTAACACTTTTATGCGACTCGCAATCGAGGACTCTCGCTTCCCGGTTTAAACATAATTCTTTATTTTTAGTTTTAACTAATTATCTTCATAAGTAATATTATGTAAAAATTAAAAATATATATGAACGCCGATCTGGACGCAGAATTATTCACAACTAGTACAGGGCATGGTTTCAGGTTTGGATGGATTAATTTTATGTTTGAAAAGGCTTAACAGCTTAGTTCCACCAACAACCAATTCATGTACACGCAGATATAGATAATAAACTAGATTGTCAACTAGTGATTTCAGCACTCGCCAAAAAAATGATATATTGGATGTGGCCATGTGGGCTATGGGCTATGGCCCATGTATAGACCACGGACTATGATTAACAGCACTGGAAACGAACAATAGTGCACTGTATAATGAAAAGATCCACATCTGTTACGGAAAGTCAACGAGCGATTGCAGCGACATCTATACCTTCCTACACAGTTCTATTACTTTATAGTGACTACATTTAAGTTACTCGATTTTGTAGCCACGATCGCTCGTTAACTTACCGTAACAGATCTTGATCAAATGATAAAGATTCGTTTCCATTGTTTCCAGTCCTGTTTATCTTAGTCCGTGGCACGGCTATAGATAGTATGGTTGCCCATCGACGTATGATTCTCATACTTGAAAAGTGCCTACTGAAATGAATCTCTATAATCAGTATTAAAGTTAAATTAAACAGCTGGAGACCTAAGCGCTAGCGCTTATATGTCATAGTGGCTATCACGGAACTACAATTTACATTCGAAAGGTAATTGCATTTAGAGTCACTACAACAAATAAGCGCTAGAGCGTAAGTTTCCAGCTGTTTAATACTGATAATGGAGATTCATTTCGGTCATAAATATATAAATATATATAATATATATATGTATATAATATATATATATATGATTTCGGTAGACACTTTTCTAGATTTGTTGGGCAACCATACTATCTTTAATCGTGGTCCGTGGTATCTGATAAATCAAATGTATCATTGTATTATATCTGTATCAGTGTATTATTAACACGATAAAAATTGATAAGATACCATAGCCCTCAACCTATATTATGTTGAAAAACGTGGCGTCATCCGCTTGTCAGTGTATAGTAGTTAGCAATCTAGTTTATTATCTATATTTGTCATAGACCTTTTACTCATAGACCGGCCCTCTTCACGTTTCCGCGGTGTCATGATAGGTGGCGCTTTTCGGTTACTGAGTTACTCTGATACGGTAAAAAAATAATCGTTATAATATTATCTCGTAGTGTTTTTGAGTGTTTTCACACGTTTTTATAATACTGTTATCCAGTTAAGTTATTTTTTAATACACCGAATGCAAGATTTTATGGTAGCACTGATCCATAAATGGGCTGCATCACTGCGCTATATGTTGGCATGTGACTATCAATGTATTTAGTATAGGATGGACCGGTCTATGAGTAAAAGGTCTATGATATTTGTACATAATAATATACATATTATATTAGATGTCTTCGGTAATACTCGACGCATGAAGTAAGCCGCTTAGGACGGGGCCACATTGTGATTTTGTCGATGAAATATTGTATCATCGTTATGGTGACGAAAAGAACAGAAACGGGCTTCGGTGAAGTTCCAGAGTTGTGATGATATAATATTATTATTATTGTACGCTATTATTGATAGGCGTATCGTCGTCGTCGCGTTGTGTATCGACGAATCTAATAATAACAACAACACTGATCGGCGGCGTAACGAGGATTTCCTGCACGCACCGAGTGCCGACAACGTCTGTGTACAATAACAATAATGGTGAAAAAAAAAATAATATAGTAAAACACGGCGCGACGGGCGACGGAGCGCAAACCCTGCGCCGGCGGTGGCGGCAGGTGTGCGACGAAATTATATTATTAAATATAGGAAATGAGTAGCGTCAGTCAGTCAGTCAGTCAGTCAGCGGTGGCGCGTATTGCGCTCGTGTGCGTGTGCTGCACCGAACGACGAACGACAATAATTACATATTTTACGCTTGGCGCGCGCGCGACCGCCCGCCCGTTTTACACCAAACGCACTCACACCACGACACGACGGTGTATATTATTATTATTAAACCGGTGCACAGTCCGCCGCGGTTCATCGGCTCAGCGCGCCGGTTATACGTATAATATACTACCTATATATTATACTCAAATAATGTAAATTATTATTAAAATATATAAAAGACGTACTGTAAAACGACGGCGGCTGCGTGCTTGTCGCACACGCGCGCGCACGGGTTTTTCCCTAATGAACCGTGCCGCGGGTTTTCCGTCCGCCCGGTGGCCCGTTAAAGTTAGTTAGTACGGGTACACCACGTCATCGTGGGTGGACAGGCTGCCGGGGTAGGTGGTAATTACTTCCGCCTCCGCCGCCGGTGGGAATACACGCGTATAATAATATATATTATGTAGGTATGTATATAATATAGGTACCACTACACGGGTATGTCGATCGCGATCCGGTTGGTTTGCTATTCGATTTCGATCGGATCGTCGGATATCTCCGCCGACAGTCGGTGCGGCAGTCGTCTCGTGGTGATAAACAATATTGTAATCGTGTCCAACGACGCGGCTGTTGTAGTGCTGTAGGTACACACTGCACTGTACATCTTTTGATCTTTCCCAACGACAGTCTGCGGTTACGATACATATTAATATAGACTTTGTTCGTATACCGATTATTAGCGATTATCGGTTGTCACCCGGCCGCGCGCGTCTATGGCCTGTTTGGTCGAAGTTAAAACGGAATTGTGGTCTCGGCATAGGCTGCAGAGATTTGTAAGAATTGTGTAGGGGCGGAGGTTGGTATTTTACAGTGCAAAGTGTTCCGCAGGGGCTTTACACCCCCAAATGCATAAAACAGAGGTACCTATGTAGCCATTAACTTAACTACTCTGTCTCCGTGGTTATCATGATTCATGATGTCCATCGTGGAAAATTATACAGTCGTTGAATGAAAATCGAATGATTGTGCATATTATTCAAAACATGAAGCAATTATTAAAATAATGTATTTGATAATCTTTACATACTATTACAATTACACTAACTCAAAGAGCAAAATATTTCGATCCACAATGATATTATATATTTGATCTAAGATCCCTAGCAGTTTCGTGTATGAACGTAAAACCATTAATTCTTAGATCGAGATTATTATATTTAATTATGTATTTGTGGAGTTTCCGAGATACAACGAGGTGCTCAATAGCTTCTTACTGGAAGGTAAGAATATAGAAGAGAAACGTTAATTTGGAAGACAAAGAACACGTTATATAAGTCAAATAATCAAAGGTACAAGAGTCCGACTTATATACGAGTTGTATTGCTATGTTTATGAAAACTAAAAAAAAAATGCTTTATCATTCACAAAAATATTTGTTTAGCCAGTGAGTTCTCTATTTACTGAAATTTCTATTTCAAACTAAAGCCTAGCTTACTAGTGATACCATGCATAAATTGTAGAACATTATACCCAGTGGCGAATATAGGGAGGGGGTTAGACCGTTAGGGATTCAATCCTAACGTAAATCCAAGTAAAAGTCCGTGTAAGTATAATTTTATTATTATTAATAATGTTGGAGATTCCGACTCAGGATTTTTATAACCCCCCCTCCTAATTATATTATCTTATATACACAACATGATTACCTACTTATATTGTTAAATAAATAATATTGCATCCACATGGTTGTAACTTTGTGGGTTTAATTAAATTAAATATGGTATTTACTATTGTATCATATGACATTTTTGATAATGAAACAATAGATGATAAAAAAACGGCGGTACCACGCTAATCGAATAGCTTGATTTTAGTACAGGTACCGAGCTCAGTTATAGAATGCCAATATTTACAGAATAACTAGAGAAAAAAGCCTGTTCGTTTTATATTTTGACCTCGAAACGACGATAAAAATCCTTGGTATGAACCGCATAGGATAGTGCGGGATAGTGCGTTATTTTTTAAAATGTATAACATTATAAATTTCAATATGTTATAATTTTGATTAATTGTAAACTTCTTCCTGATCAGTCATTATATAAGTTTTTAAAACAAATCTTTGGACCCCGGTTGATTTTAACCGTCAAAAATATACAATAGTGACTCTTGGCGTCGACCTAAGTTTATATGCTCGGTGCCACAGTTGGTGTATAATAATAATGGCAAATATGCACGTGATTAAATCGGCCTCGTTGGACACATTCGAATGTATACACTTTCGTTCATTTCCAATAATTTGGTTATTACTTGGTTATTTACTTATTGCTTATTAAAAAAAACCGTACCGCAGTCAGCTGTCCGCGCAAGCCACAACTATTCTCGTGTTCTTCAATTTACAGTCGCTGTCGGATAACTTGACGGGACGACGGCGCAAACACGCAAAACCAGTGGTTCTCACTTCTCCGTATTATTTTGTTGTTATTAACAAAATATGTTGGTAAAAATATTAATACTTAAAACTGATATTATTATTATATTATCGTTAATTTAAAACCGAAAAACGCCGCAGACGTTGCGAAGTTAACTGTAAGCGTTTACGTAGTAAAAATGCGTCCGACGACTGCGTTTCGTCATGTACTCTTGTATACTTATGGGGTGTTCGTTTTTTATTTCACCGTTATCGTCACCGAGGAGCACAATAATTATAATACAACTCATGACGCGGGTTTTTCGGTATTGTCGACGGTCGTCGGCGAGTGGCGACCGGCTTGTAAGTAATAGCGGCATTCGTAGACTGATAAGGGCGGCGGCGACGGTGCGACCAGTTTTTTTAAAGTTTTTTATCGTACGGGACGGCCAAGATTGTCGCCGCCGGAGTTGTGGTACGGTCAACAAGAGTGTGCGTGCGTATGGTACACTGTGGTAATGGATAAACTGGTTTCGCCGCCGAGAGCATTTACTATAATATTAATATAATAATAATAATACATGTAGTAGTAGTAGTAGTAGTAGTAGTAGTAGAATTATTATTATTATTATTATTATTAGTAGTAGTAGTAGTAGTAGTAGTGATAGCAGTACAAGACTTATACACACTAATACACTATAAAGTCTATCGTACTATACTATATAATATGCGTCGCGACTATAATATTATACGTATCACATTCGTATCGATTAATTGCCCGGGTCGTCTTATGCGTTAACATCATTACACGCATTAAAACATACATTAATTTATATTTTTCGGGGTCGTCCTCGTCGTCGAATTACACGTACGGACATTAGTGAGATTACTTATACACAAGCTCGCAGACACGAGCGCGCGCGCGTTAATAGATTAAATTTTTTCGGGTCGTCGCCGTCGCTGTCGTCGTCCGTAGTATACGCGACCGCCGCTGTCTCGGTCTCTCTTGCGAGTACGGTATTTTTGTACATATTATTAATAATATTATTATACTTATATATACCTTATGTTTTTTTTCTCTCCTCGTGTGATATATAATTATTATATTCATCGTGCGCGTCTGTTTATAATATATAATATTATATATATATATATAGTCATATAGAATTATAATGATAATAATATGTGAGTCCTGTGTGCTATTAGGTTCGCGACCGCACGCCCAAAACGTTAGTCGTCGTCGTCGTCTTTGTTGTACATAATATTATTATACATTTTTAGTATACGGACTGCGATACGAATGACGCTTTCGTCTGACGTGTGGAAATAGTAATAATAATAATGGAAAATTTTAAATGTAAATCCGCCGGTCGACGAGTAAGACGACTGCACGAATATTATACTTTTATGCGGACGTACAAACATAATATTAAGCCGGCGACGAAAATCGAAATTATTTTCGAATATTACGCACATTATTTATTTCGTCGTCTACTTCGTGTGTTACACACGTCTTATACTTTACAATAATATGTGTGTGTCGTTCACTCGGGTCGTATGCCATTTCAATCCGTATGTATAAAGCAGAGCGTTTGTGTATAAAATATATATAGACGGTACGCTAATAGGCTATTCCATATTATTATTATATATATGATATATCACAATACTCCGTAATCGTTACATACAAATACAGGGTATAACAGAAACTACTACTTAACAATAATTAATGCTAATTTACTAATTATATAAAATCTTTTGTTGTAATAAATATTATTGCATTTGTTTTTTAATACAATTAATTATTAATAGTCAAACAGGGACTTTCAAATTTACTATAAATTATTTAGTGGATATTTATTTCTGAAAATGTTGATAAATCTAATCCAAAATACGAGCGAGTAGCTATTAAAATGTTTAAATTGTGGATATTAGTCATTAAAAATGGGTTTACAATAGTATAAAATATATGTAATATCGAATCTAGAGTATTTATTACACGCGAACCATTTTTATACAATTTATTACATAATATAAGCAAAGGTTAACTAGTTAAAATATTAAAGTTAAGTTAAAAAGTTAATTTTTTTTTAACTTTTTGACTTAACTAATTAGTTTATTTTCTAATCAACTAATGAACTTAACGAGTCTAATTTACAGTTGAATTAATTTAGCTTTTCTCAGTTGATATTAAAATAATCGATCGAGTTGAAAACATTTTGAAATTATTCGTTTATACGTACATATTACTATATCAGTATAAAATAAAAATAATCCAATAAAAAAATACAAACATTTTCTTGATAACATAATTTTGTGTATATTAATATATTTTATTAAGTTGTAAAATTATGTATTATGCGAGTTTCAATTATAAATGTTTTGAATAAAATTAATAATTTTAAATTACAAATTGACAATTGTTATGTTTTGTTTAATTTTGATTTTGATATGTCAAGAAAAATTTCTAAACAATTATCCGTTAAATAATTTTCAGTAAACAAAGGGGGGTCCTCATTTGAAGAATAGAAGTTTATATCACCACACACTTTAAGTACAAAAATCCTAAGATTTTAAAAATATGGTAACTTAAAGTAAATTTGAAAATTTAAAGAATCAAAATTTTAATAAATTCATTATTAAATTACTAAAAAGGAAGTGAGCTTGGTTTATGTATTTATTTAATTTTGTTAAAATATGCAATACAAATATAATAAAAAAGGTAGGCAAGTGGATGTCGCTCTGCTGTACAGTAGATTACAAGTGGGTCACTGTATAATGGATGGTATTAAATTTGAATTCAATGATATAATATTGTATAAGAAAAACGATTCTGAGCGGAAACGGTATGTCAGTCTAGGTATAAGACATAATATTATATATGGTATTAAAAAAAAATCGACCTATAATAGGTACCTATAATAAATTCCAAATTAATCATATCACAATATCCATTAGCCATTAGGTACTTATAACGCGTTATACATCAACAACAAACCGTGATACTATAATAGATATATAATAGTATACTTAAGAAGTTTCAAGTATACCCACGAAATATATTATAACAACAAAATAACTAAAATAGTTATTCCAGGTTTTTAATATGTAATTTCGTCCAAATTCGAACTTAAAATGACTATAAAAATAAATTGTGTAAATATATTTTTTAGATTTTTTGGTAACAGAATGGTAACTTACGTGGTAACTTACGTGGAATCTTGTTCTACATTTTCAATTATTAGATACAAAAGTTGAACATTTTATAAATTTTTAACTACAAAATAATTATTCAATTTTAAATTTGATAAATTTTGCCAAAATTCGATCTTTAAATGCTTATAAAAAAAATTGTGCATATGTATTTTTAATATTTTTCAACTGCTATTGTAACAATATATCAGGAGCCCTGTATTAATTTTTTACACTTTTTGGCCCAATAGATAAAACTTTATTGATATTTATAGAAAAAAAACTAAAAAAATTGAAAACTGACCATGTCTGTACACAGCTCAAAAAGAGTCAAATTATTTTCAAAATTTTATCGTATATAGAAAATGCTAATATAAACATTCAGTGAAATTTTCAAATACCTACAGTCATTCGTTTTTTAATTACAATAAAATAAGAAAATCGTCACATGAGACATCGAGGGAATATCAAATGTTGTAAAAATATGAATTTCAAACACTCATAAAAATTTAATTTGACTTGCTTGTAGACATTTTTTTTTTGAAAAAGGTAGAAAAACTTATGAGAAATCTTGTATTACATTTTCAAATCTTAGATTTAAAAAGAATATTTTTGATGAATTTCTAACTCAAAATAATTTGCAAATTTTTTTCATCTGCCTTTGAAACAATATAATTGGAACCTTCTATTAAATTTTCAAGCTTTTTTAACCAACAAATAAAATTTTATTGATATTTATATAAAAAAAAAATATAAACAACAGAAACTACAAATGTCTGTAAACAGCTCAAAATAAGTCAAAATATTTGGAAAATATTATGGTGTATAGAAAATGATAATATAAACACCCAGTCAAAATTTTATGTACCTATGGTCATTTGTTTTAGAGTTGCACTAAAAACCAAAATCGATTTTCTCGAAAACAGATTTTGCGTAAAAATTCCCGTTTTTCCTTAATTTTTCTTTTGTTTTTCACGTCGATTTTGAAAACTACTGGGAAATTTTTACTTTTGACGAAAATCCAAGTACTTTTGCTGTCCTAAAAGGTGATGACAGACACAAAAAAAAATAAAAAAATCGTTTCACTCAGAATCTAATATATAGCGAATTTACCAATAGTTTCCAAACTATCATTAAATGAAAGAGAAGTATCTTATAATTTTAAAATAGATTGAATAAAGTTACTTTTAATTTGAGCTAAATCATTTTTGTTAATTTTACTTTTTAATAAATCCTAGTATATAAAATGCATTATATCTACCATTTTACAATTTTTTTCGTCAAAGATTATATTACTGATTTTATAGAACCGAAATAAGGAATATTTGATCCGCTAAATAATAACAATTTATTAAAAGCTAATAAAACTTGACACGATGCTGTTTTTATAGCTTCTACAGTCTACACGCTACTTTTGTTTAAAATTAAAAATTAAAATATTTATCTAAAATCATACACTTTTCATGTTTATAGTTAAAACATGCAATAATAATGTAGATACTTAAAATAATATGAAGAATTCTTCATTAACATAGAACTAAATTTGTAAAGGAACAAAAAAAACATATTAATATAATATATAAATCTCAGTCCCATATACTTATGCCTAATACATTTGGCCAATTTTTAAAACTGGTAAATATATAAATATTAAATCTAACGTGGCAATACAGTTAATAATAAATGTATTATTAAACAATTATTGTATGATTTATCATTGTTTATTAAACTAATTTCAAACCTCTACATAAAACATTTTTTTTTTAAAATTTAATTAATCAACGGTTTCAACATACTAAATGTTTTTACTTTATTTCGAATCATTTTCGTACCTAATGGTTCTAATTATTAGTAACTAATAGGTATAATATTATTCTTTAACATACAGTCATACAGAGTATATATAACAAAATTAACACTAAATATGCGACTATATATGAGCGTTAAAACGTATGAATAATAATGTCCAATTTAAGTAGTTCTACTATGTAATAAAATTATTAGCTCTGCCTACATCCAAAGTGTTGATAATTATTAAATTAATATTTTTTAATGCACATAATTTTTCTGGCACTATCAATAATTAATTCAAACTTCAGAATAATACAATCTTCAGTAGTCAAAAATGTGATAAATTCCTATGATAATTGATTGATGGGTTAATTGGACGCCAAACCCCAATTTGCAGTCATTAAAGAGCTTTTTAGTTTTTATATGCGCCTTGTGTATAAAATATAATATTGAACAAATTGTACAGTACAATATTTTAACTGTTGCCTAGCGATTCTCTTAATTCTTGTTGTTGGAGGCTGGAGCCATCCCTGGCTGAATCGTATTTTACGATGGCGATATTAACGAAAATAATATCATAATATATTATTATGATATTATTATTATTATTGGTGTTTTAGTTACAGTGAATTTATCGCCGTCACCGTGATGGAATTCGGCGGCGGTCGACCACCCCAGATAACTAGGCGTCCGCCACCACGACGACCACGAATGCGAGACTGTCGTATAATTTATAATATTATACATATGTAATATGTGCACAAAAGTATATACAATATATACGTGTAATAGTAATTAAGATAACAAACGCTCGTATGAGCAGTATTGGTCTGTTGACCGACGTCGCTCCGGTACGTCATCGATGTCATATATTATATAGTGGCGGAGAACAGTCGATTAGGTATGCAATATCGTTGAATATTTTGGTGTTTTTGTTCCGTATTCACAAAATCGTGTCGGTGTTTCATAATACACACATAAAAAAATATACAGCGGTTATAATGTATAAAACCTACTTATATGTATATTATACTATATTATATTACATTAACTCGATTATTATATTGAATGTGTACAGTAATACAGTTTTAACTGTTATGTATTTAAGTGTGATAATATTCATATAAGTGTAGCATACTGATACTACCTGCATACTGTAGTTAATAGTTAGTACTTATTAGACTATATTATATTGTATGGCTATTATAATAACACATTAATTACGTACATAAAACATAGCATATAGGTACAGTGTACACGGTGCTAAATGATAGTCATTAGTTCGAATAATATGACACCAATAAAAAATTGACAAAACGTCATTTCCCTATATTTAATATTTGTTATTAATAAATCACATTTGATTAAAACTCGTATTTTATGTACAAATAAGGTGCCTAGTAATATTATAATATTAGTATTTAGTAATATTAGTCCCACATTTTTGATATTATCTCCAAAATTCCTAAAAACGCTATTTTAAAACATAGTAATTAAAAATAGTCAAGTTTAAATTTTTGGAGAAGTTAAAATCAAAAAATCAAAAATTTGAAAAAGTTGATTTCAAGTAGACTTGAAGAAAAATACAAATCTGTTTTTAGAATTCTTGTCGTTTCATTAGATCAATTTGTATTTTTGGCAAAGAACATGTCTAAAATCCGTGTGTGTTAGTCAAATACAAAAAATCAACGGATGGTATAGACGTCCTTATAGACGTACGCGTAAAAAACAAATCACGCTGCGCTGCTCCATAGACCTTAATATACTAATTATAGACGGAGCATGGGTTTAGTTCCAGGTTGGGCAATCGGTTTTGGAGTTTTAACAATTATTGTATGATAATGGACTAATGAATAATACATAACAATTATATTGTTTCCGAATGAATAATACATTTATTTATTGAATATATTATATTTTATTATTTATTAATTATTATGGTAATTATGCTTTTTTAATTTTGTGTTTTAATAATATATTGTATACATATCAAATAAACAAATTTTATGTGGTCAGAAATGACAACAATGCTATGATGATGGCCGTGACTGCTCCACTCAACCCCTCCAACCAGTAATGCTCCGTTTATGAGTATAAGGTCTATGCGCTGTTCTCGACAAAAAAATCGAAAATATCCCATGACTTGCTATGCAACTCAACCTAAATTTGGTCACAGGGTAACCACCGTATAACCTCTATTATCATTTTTCGGACAAGTGCTTATCACTCTTGTGGTCCAGTGAGACGTTCATGTTAACTGGACCCGTCAAAATGTAGTGTAGAAACACATACCAACCTCCAAAAACTTTAACAACTCAGGTCTCAGAAAGTATACCCACACCAATATTTAGATGGAACAAAATTTAATAAAAATATCATCTACTTCATAATTTACACTATAAAAGGGGGGTTTTCATTGGAAAAAAAGTAGAACACGGTTCAGCTGCATAGTATAGGTTTCTATTGTACCTACCTATACCTTGTCATTGTACTCGCTGTAATGGATTGGTTTAATTTAAATTAAATGTTTAACTGTAATACGAAAAATCTTATGAAAGCGAAACGTGGTCAGAACAAAAGGTGATGCAGAGAAGCTATTTTAATGATCTTTGAAAAAAAAAGTACTCCACCGTATCTATATGACCCTATATTGTTGAAAACGGAGAATATTGACTTATTGAAGAAGAACAAATGAGGAAGTCAGTTATTTCAAAAACCCAACATAAATATAATTTATCAGTAACAAACGAGTAGAATGAGCAGCTCATTCATGGAGAGATAATGGTATATTGTTATTAGTAAATAAGTACTGATATACCACAAAAGTCTTGCAGTTTTGCAAATTTTTATCTCGGAAAACATTTAAAGTTGGTTAAATTAAATTATTTATAACAAATATATTATAATGTATAATACAGAAGTATTATTGTGCGGTTATCGATGTTCGTGGAAATGATGAATCGAAAACAAGATTAGAAATAATATTAAAAACTATAAAAAAAATCGTTCACACAAACTTGCGTGGAAAAATATGCACCATATAATTTTTTTACATTGGTTTGGACTAACGATTTTCTTCTATGATTCTGTGTCCCAGTTAGCAGGTACGGAATATTAATTGTTTTTTCCCCAAATCGACACAGGCGTTTATGTGTATTGTGAGAGCACTGATCAAAATAACATACTAAGTAGTTACTAACAAAGTCGCCAGTCGCCACTGATACGATTTATTTATAAACAGCAATATATTTAATTTATGTCCGTAATATTCGTAGACTTTAGCCTTATGTGATAAATAATTGATTGGCTTTTGATAGATATGAACTATATTGAGTTTTTAGAGTTCGAAAAATAAATTGTTCTCGTATTTGAAAACAAGTACCTATTATAGGTATTAATAAACGGGAAGTGTTATGTACAACAAATCTAAAAACTGCTATCTCCAACCACACCAAGATTAAAAGCTTTAAGTATCGTGTATGACGTAGGAACACCTATAATAGCTAATATACTAGATATACATATATACCTATTACCTATACACAGAACCATGGCAGTATGACACTGATATGCGTATGTGATTTTAGCAAATGCCAAACTATGAAGTATAAGTTACGACTAGTAACAATAAAGGTGTCAAGAAAGATTAGGTGACATGGAATTCTAACTTTTTCAAATCGATCGAGTATGCCCCAATTATGTACATAAAAAAAAAAAAAAACAAAAATTATTAATAATTTTGCAGAAAAAAGGCACGCAAACAAAATGTTTTCCAGTTATTTAGATTGTATTTACGTACATAATTTTATTTTATTTAATAAGTACTTCAGATTTTAATGAAAATATCGATAGATACATTTGATCAAGATAAATTTGCATATAACTTTATTATTTTAAAAATAAATACTTATTAGTTATTTACAATTCTGATATAATTTAATGGTAAAGGTGTCATTGCACAAGGGTCAAGGACCCATATTTGATATGAACTGTTGAATCACTGAGCTGTGCTCCGACGAAATGACTGGTACACCTAATGCTGGCAGTATTAACTACCGATATTTTAAAATACTAGTAGGTATACGACGAATCGGTAATTACCGTTGTTACCAAAAATACAGTATACTTATACTATACTATACCTATATCTACTTCTATTATTTATTATTTTTATGTAAACGTATAATAACGTTATATAATAATATAGCCTTATCCTATGTTGGAAACACTAATAAATTTTCCAAGGTATGGTATTTTCGAAAATTACCTAGATACCATATTTTTGCGTTGGGATACAACTCATTTGTATCCCTTATATTGCACGTAACTGTATATATTGAGTATTAACTAATAATGTATTATATTATTGTATCGAATACAGGTGCAGGCGTTTAAGTCTTCTTTTTCAATAATTATCTCTAATATAATATTATGTGTAATATGCTATAAGTGTCTTATTATATTGTATGATATTATATGATTGTGCTCTTGTGTATTCAACTAATTCAACTTTATTAGGGGCAACTCGGCCGCTCGAGTAAGCTAAATAATGGCTCTCATCCCCATTAAGCTGAAACTCTGACAGTTGTCATAAACATAAACTATGTATTATAAATTATTACCAACTGGACTACAACCATAAAATGCTAACTACATAATATTATAGGTATAAATACAACATACACTAACTAATACCTACAACTAACATCAATATTATGAAATGTTCACAAACCAATACATCATACGTCAATACGTCATTACTCGCGGTATTTTATATTTTACTATGATAAATTAATAATTATTAATTGTTATTATTAATAAAGGGATTAAATACTAATGCTTTATTTTATATTTATCTTGCCTTCTTTACATTATATTGTGAAAAAATTCAACAGGTACGCTATAATTTGAATTTTAATAAATATTTACCAATTTTACCGTAAATTTGGTAAATTTACACGGTAAATTACCAAAAAATTTTTTTACGTAAAATCCACATCACTAGTTTATACCCTTTTGATAAAATATTACAAATGTATTGAATTAAAACGCATCTTCCGTATAGATAGTGCAGTAGTTATCATTGTAAATCGTACGAGGCGCCGCGGCGATAGGTTTTATAGTTGTATCGTCATAATATATTAATTTATTGTTCTCTGTAGTCTTTATTATAGTGTCATAGGACATAGCATAATATAGATACTGCAGAATACAGATTTACAGCAATCCGTATAACAATAAAACGAAATAATATTCACTTATTTTTGTTAGAAATGTATATTTAATACATTAACCATAAATTTTTTAAAACTTGCATTTTTTCGAACAACCAGGATAAAAAAAAATGTAAACAAAGAAGCATAATAATATTATGTAAATACAATTTAGACAATACTTATACCACGATACTAAATATTAAAATATATTACTATAGGTACCTACTGACAAAGTACAAACTATGAATCAACCACATTTTTGGAAATAGTATAAATAATTTTTGTTGTCAATATGCAACGTACCTATTCGTAAATTTCTGTTTGCAGCTGCAGATGTTTTATTCTTTTAGGGTTTTCAATAATAAATGTATGTAAGATTTTTTATTTACCTCTCCGATCAATCTCTCGTGCTCTTGTCGTCGTAGCAGCAGCAGAAATTGCTGTTGCTGCCATATCACTACTTACGTTTTATATACATACAAGAGATATGACCATTATATTTTATGCGAATTTTTTTCTTACATAGCTAAATAATAAAACCACCGCGTTAGGTTCACTTTACGTATTAACTATGTACAATTTAGGTACATGATTTATCTATACAATATTATATTATATGTTTAGGTGTCATCAGAGCTGGCCTTACGGTGGAGCGAGGTCAGGAGAATTTTTTTTAGGCGATAATAATAATAATAACATTACAATACAATTTTTTAATTCGCTAGGCCCAAAATATAAATATAGGGCCCCGCTGGCCCTTTCTTGAAGCCAGCCTCTGGCTGTCATAATTGTTGCATTCGCAAACCTTGAATCATGATATTAATATACCCCTTAAATTAAATTATCTAATAATACGTAAGTATCATTGTTTTCAAAGTATGCAAGTTTATCGGGATTTTTGTAGATAATGGTTCCACCTATATTTGCATAATTGCATCCCACGGAATGATGTGAAATGACGCAGATCCATGGTTCACGGGTAAACGAATTTGAATGACTAATGAAAACCCATTTGCATACTCTAGTCAGATTACATTAATAATAATAATATAATTTTTATTAGGTATTATAATATAAATATTGGTGATCTAAAATACAATGTTATTTGCAATTGACACTAATCGTTATATTAGTATAATCAGTGGCGCCGAAAGCATATTTTTTATGGGGCGGTTCGCCCCAGTGTTTGCTTTGTGATAATTGAATTTACCTTATAATCACGTGGGTGGTGGGTGGTGGTGGTAACTAATTTTTATACTTTGCCCCACCAAATGAAAAACAAGTCGGTGCCACTGAGTATAATGTAAACTATAATATACCAACTGTTAAAAGCATATTATATAATATTATCAGTTTACAATTTTACGTATGCGTATGTTTATGACGACACGTGTGCATGTGTTCTCTCCGTCTTACACATGAACAACATGGAAAACACTGTATTGCGCGGGACAATTTTACTCCCTCTGTATTTATAGAAGAATTACTAAAATAAATTCCCCGATTCACGGGGAAGAATTTTATCTGTGTCGTAGTGTTTCTATTATTTGGATAACATAAATAGTATTTATTAAGTATTAAATAGTATATACCTAGTATTAAATACATTTAAAATAATCGGTTTGAGAGCATCAGATGTTGTTTTTTTCATTTAATTATACGGGTTTAATTATTTAAAATGATTTGTTAGTGCTATAAAAAAAATTTAAAGCACTACAACACAGATAAAGCTCTTTCCTATGCGTTGTAGAATTTTGGTAGTTTTATTATAAATACAGAGGGATTACAATTGTACCGCGTAAAACAGTTTTTTTCCATGTTCTATTTTTTAAGACGGAGACAACACATGTGGGTGTGACGTCCCCATAACATAATTTGGCATTAAGGTAGGTAATACAACCAGAGCCCCCACAAGGGGGGGACTGTTGGACCTGGAGTACAGGAGCCTGGCTATTTTAGGGGCCTATTGAAATGGATTTGTAATTTTTGAAATTATGAAACTCTGATAGGAATATGTCTTATTTTATGATATAAATGAACATTGTAATATAATAAGTAAAAATCGTGTATGGGACACTCTCATCGCTTGTAATGGGTTATATTTTAGTGGAAAATTTGTATAGGGCCCACAGAAACATTGCCTGAAAAGGGGCCTAAAATTTGATGTGGGGGGGCCTGAGTACAACATAGATTTATTAATATTATATTTGTATAGGTACACTCACCGTGATCGCCTCGGTCGTCGTCGTCGTCACCGCTGCCGTCTACGTCCCGGTCGCGACGGTTGCGAACGGTATCCTCGCCGACCAGACTCCGGATGGAAAACACCGACTTGGCCGGTCTGCCGCCACCGCTCCGCCGGCGACCATGGTTGCCGCCGTCGTTGGAGTCGCCTCCGCCGCCGGAACTGGCCCGCGTGCTCAAATCCATGACTACGGCGACGCAATGGTTACGGGTCTCCGAAGCAATCATCGCGTTGACGGTGCAAGTGGTGCGGGCCCGGACGGTGCCGATGACATTTATCGCGGGCGTGATGCCGACACGAAAAAACCGCACGCGAGTGTACACGAAAACGGATTTTGATATTTTTATTATTATACAATATATAGCTGAAAGTCGTGGACTGCAGAGACAACTTTTTCTCTCCGGTGTTTCCGGGCGGCTGGGACCAAGACCGTCGATAAAAATATTTTTTAATACAATCGGACTGATGTAGGATCGATTGACTCGTACGTGAACGAACTGTTTTATTAACGTAATAATTAAATAACAATATAGTTAGAGTACGAACGTATGATAATAATTATATAAAATAACGCGATGTATTGTCACAATATCACTGTACGTCGCAAGTGAGATACGCACGCACTACCGCCGCCGTTGCTGCCGCTGTACTGCGCGTGCAGACACTGTTCACGAACGCGTTATAATAATAGTAATAATTAGTATACACAACCACAGAAACCTGCTGCCGCCGGAGTAGGTATACAATTAATGGTACATGGTCACAACATGGTAGTTGCGCTGTTACATGGTTGTAGGCGGTAGTGGTGGTAACGTTGTCGTCGGCGGCAGTGGCGGTAACCATGGTGTCTGTCTGAAGGAGGAGCGACGCCAACCGACCAATCGTTGGCAACCTCAGGATTCCTCCTATATAATAAATATTAATAATACCATAATATACACGGATCTGCAGCTGCAGCAACCTGGTTGTTATTCGCCTATAGTTTCAGTAGGCTAGTAACATATTAATTCATCGGGGTCGGAGTAGTGATGACAGAGGAGGCAACTGAGGTTAAAGCCCCAGATATAATGCTAGTGGGGCAAAAGTATAATTTTGACGACCCGTCTAAAATTAAAACTTTTAC
The DNA here is from genome assembly GCF_005508785.2 of Acyrthosiphon pisum. Lineage (NCBI taxonomy): Eukaryota > Metazoa > Arthropoda > Insecta > Hemiptera > Aphididae > Acyrthosiphon > Acyrthosiphon pisum. The sequence continues at coordinate 14,369,378 of NC_042493.1, forward strand.
ACCAGATATTTTTTGGACACCAATAATGTTTTATGGCGCATTATCTCGATAGACGTTCAACAAGGTGTAAACAACTTGGTTAAACTATTAAACATACTATTGTAGAAATAATCACAAAAACTCATTGCAAGAACTTACTAATTATTGTTTTTGTCACGCCTGCATAAACATTTTAGTTTTTGATGACGAACGAATGTTGTTTTCGTAGAATAGCCTGGACGCCTGGTTGGTGCATAGATCCCTGCATTACCTTTACCGTGATTGATGTACGCAGATGCGTGACAAAAAATAGTATGTGTGGCTCATGCGGGAAGGCGAAATTGTCTGAAATGCGGAAATGCAAAATGTAGCATAGCATGTTTATTTAAGTACTTTATTTTTAATGTAACTACAACTTACAAATTAAGAAATAATATTTCATTACTGTAATTATCTTTGTAATTTTCTTGGTGATTATATTATATTTTATAGTTGATTCTGTATCTGTTATACCTATATAACTTAAAACGAAACAAGTATCTAGACAATTTCCTTAATTTGTTCGCTTCATATTAAGTTTATGTAGGTACAACTATTAATAGGTAGGTATAAAGTATTAAGTAATATGTTTTTTTCAATGGAAATATTATTCAGTTATTTTGTATCTATATGTTTCCTATACTCTTATAAACATATTATATATCTAATTTTTATTATATCATCATTAAAAAAAAGTTATTGGTAGTACTTTACGTTTTTTCATTGTTGAAATTAAAATATGATTTGCCCATTGCCCATAAACATGACACATGTGGCTATATGCTCGTTATATTATTACGTCCACCATCTGGTCATTTTGTAATCAATTTTTGTACTTTTTGTATTTTTGATAATACTAATAGGGATATTGCATATTATATTAGAGAAATACCTTGAAATATAGAGTACTATGTCCTATAAAGCCATATATAGCTAATATAGCTATTTTGAAAACTACTGAAGTTGAACATTGCCAATAGGTAAAGGTATGTGCCTACTTAAAAATTGAACCATAAAATATATACCTATACAAAACGCCAACAGTATTTGTGTTTACTTGATCATAATTTATATTTAATATTAGGTAATGACAATATATATATAGACTGTAGTCTTAGATTATGTTACCCGGATAATATTTTTTGTATCTGTAAATACAATAGAACAATTTTCGTATCGATTCCTATTATATAGTTAATTTACATATTATAGAATTTTTATTTTGTATTTTTCAGAGAAGAATATAAACTATCTTCGAGTGAATAGTTTTTTTTTCATATTTTATTTTATAATAAGTTGTATAAGTGCTTGATTAATTTTAAAATAAACATATGGAAAAAAAAACTTTTCTTTCAAGCACAGTTATTATTTTCCTCTGAAAATTCAATAATACGAACATAACATTTCTATTAGCTATATAAAAGTATAAATTGTAATGTAAGAATGTTGTAGGTACGAAAATGTTCTGTACCTATTATAGCGTGTGTAAGACAATACAAAAGACTATATATTCGGGTAGATACGACTTCCTGTTAAACAAAGGAGTCATCATATTATTAGTTATAGGTACATGGTAATTTTTTATGATTAATTTATTTTCATCAATTAACTTTACTAACTACAAAAAGTTTCAGTAGAAAAGGGGGGGGGGGGGGTTAGACCTTCAAAATCCCTGCCCCAAAATACAGCTTTTAAGTCGGGTGCTGTGATGGTGATTTTATGTAACATTATTAATTATATGCATTTGTAATTATTTAGTTATGAAGGGTTTATTATTAATTATTATTATTTTATACGTCACACTTATAGTTTATATTTATGTGTATCTATAATTCAGGCGTGCCGCCGTGCCCAACCCTTTTCAACTTGCAGGCCATATTCAAAATTCATAATTATACTGTGGGCCTAATATACTTCACGGTTCTTTTTTTCATTCTGTGAAATACAATAAATATTATATTATCTTGTTCACTGAATATTTCCACGCTAGTCACTAGTTAACAATTAATTTTTGTCATTAAAAGCTACACAATTGTAAGATATTTTATAATTCTTAAAAGCTTATTAAAATATTTTTTTTTTTTTAAATTATAATTTTCTTTATATTTATACTACCTACTTGTGAAAATTATCTAATTTTAAATTTGATACTTATGAAAATTTTAACAAAATAAATGTTAAATAAATTGTTTAACTAGTGATTATGACGAATATATAGATTATAAATTATAATCAGTTGGTTTTTTTACATAATTGATTGTGCATTCTCGCACACCCTGAACAAGAAATTAGGAAACACTAATGACCTCATTATATAACATAATCTAACCTCAACGGATAATTCAAAATAATACTTAATTAAAATATTATATAGATACACGAGATGTGCAAGCATTAAATGGTATGCAAACACTGCATAATATTTGAATTTGTGTATACACTATACACACAGGGCCGGTGCTACCTTTTGCGAGGTCCTGGGCAAAACTTATTTAACCAATAATCATAGTCACCTATATAGTGCATAGGACATAGGTGTAATTAAAGGCGAAAAATCATCAAAAATGTGGATCCAAAACAATTTTATATTATTAAAGGCTTAAGACCTCCCAAAATGTTGACCCTAGTTACACCTATGATTCTTATTGTAATAATTATTGAAATAAAATTACATAAGTAAATATTAATTTTTTAATCTTTTATGATAACTTTAAAACGTATTCTTGTCGACCTACAAACATACAAATAACTTGCAAATATACTAAGGTACAAAGGTTCTGTAATTTTATCTATTAAATTAATTATAAATGAATACATTTAAACATTAAAAATTTAAACAATATAAAAACAAAATTAATATTTCAAATTCTTTCCTTGATTTTTTGGACGCTAACAACTCTATGCCGTCTTTAAAATGCAATGTATTTACTGTTTCGTTTTCCATTGCAATCGTAGCCAATTCAGTCAATCGTTTTTGAAACATTGTATTTCTTAGGTGATTATTTTGAGCTTTGAGAAAATCCTTTCTGCCGACGCTGAGGAGATTGGTATGGTTAACGAAATTCGGAGTGAAATTACCATGTTAGGAAAATCTGTAAATGCACCAAGCATTGTTTTAAAAAACTGAGTGCTTCTATAGGCGTATAATCTTCTTTCATTGTATGACGATAAACTAGTAAATTTTTCAAATCAAATAATTCTTCATAAGGTCGTCATAAGTTATTTTTTGGAGTTCACCAATATTGTATAAAAAACTGGAATTGTTGTTTTAAATTTGAAATTGATTAAATCATTCACTTAATGACAATATAGCTCTATCGGCCACTCAGTGTTTGGAAGGAACGAGTTCCAAAAGGAACGGATTCCTGGAACGAATTCCTTTTTAAAGAACGGCACGATGAACGAATTCCTTTTTATAAAAAAAGAACGAGAAAATGAACTAGTTCTTTTTTTTAAGGAAAAATAACAAAATTGTTCGTTCCTTTCTAGTTCCAATAATTTACACAAATAAGTAGGTATGTAAAAATTGAAATTAAGATATATTTTTTTAATGTGTAGGTATAATGTATATTCCTAATTAGTGATTGTTATCGAGTATCGATGTTAAGACAATCGACATACGTTAGCCAAAAATTTAATTTTGAAGAAAATCTCAAAATACATAATAATATATTCCATAAACATATAAAAGATGTACCTACTTGTAGTTATATATTATAAATAAAAATTAAAGAAGTATGCATAATACGAAAAAAAAACATTAATGATTAAATAAGAATTTTTTTTTTATTTGGAACTAAAAAAGGAACTCGTTCACGTTTCAAAAGAACGACAAAGGAACGAATTCTTTTTTATAAGGAACTTGCCAAAACTGCGGCAACTACATTAAAATAAAATGTTTGGAAATTGTTTCCTGGATCATTATTTACTTCATCAGAATTTTTATAATCAAATTGTTTTTCTGTCCTTCTAAAACGCTACTTTTTAAGTGTCTTATCAATATTTATGACATCTGCTATTTCATTAGCTTAATTTTTGAAGATTCAAGGCCACTACTCATTCTAAATGACTTTAAAAATTCTAAATGATCATTTAAAATAGGTATATTAAATAATTGTATAATATATAGTTAGATGTGGTTGATGTGGTGACGACTAACAATTTGACAGCCGCTCGCAATATCGGATAATGACTAATTAAATTTAATACTGCAATAAACTTTCTAGGAATTCGGGTTTGTCATACCTTATGCTTAGATCTATATTATGGATGTAGCTACAGCGTATGATTTTGTTGGTGATATAGCGACGAGTCATCGAATTAGGTGATCGATGTGCGCAAACGCAATGCAACTCCTCGCATAATTATCCATAAGTACTAAGGTACAATAGGTATCTGTGGATAAATATACGAGAAGACACGTTGCGCTTCCGTCTATCAACCACCTAATTCGGCGACTCGTCGCTGATATCAGCAACGTTTTAGATACTGAGTGGAACGATGAATGTATTGATTTTACAATGATGTGTGTTTTTTTTATTTTTATTTTTTTTATTTTTTTATTTTTTGATATCGATTTTGGTTTTTAGTGCAACTCTAAAACAAATGACCATAGGTACATACAATTTTGACTGGGTGTTTATATTATCATTTTCTATACACCATAATATTTTCCAAATATTCTGACTTATTTTGAGCTGTTTATAGACATTTGTAGTTTCCGTTGTTTATATTTTTTTTTTTATATAAAATTTTATTTGTTGGTTAAAAAAGCTTGAAAATTTAATAGAAGGTTCCTATTATATTGTTACAATGACATTTGAAAAATATTAAAAATCCATAGTCACAATTTTTTTTTACAAGCATCTAAAGTTCAAATATTGACAAAATCCGTAAAAATTACGAAAATTTGCAAATTATTTTGAGTTAGAAATTCATGAAAATTTTTCTTTTTAAATCTAAGATTTGAAAATGTAATACAAGATTTCTCATAAGTTTGTCTACCCTTTTCAAAAAAAATGTCTACAAGCAAGTCAAATTAAATTTTTATGATCGTTTGAAATTAAAATTTTTACAACATTTGATATTTCCTCGATTTCTCATATTACGATTTTCTTATTTTGTTGTGATTAAAAAACGAATGACTGTAGAAACTTGAAAATTTCACTGAATGTTTATATTAGCATTTTATATATGTATATACGATAAAATTTTGAAAGTAATTTGACTATTTTTGAGCTGTTTACGGACATTGTAAGTTTTCAATTTTAGATTCTGAGTGGAACGATGAATGTATTGATTTTACAATGATGTGTGTTTTTTTATTTTTTTTTTTATTTTTTTATTTTTTATTTTTTATTTTTTTATTTTTTTTGTGTCTGTGTACACAATAAGTAGTCGAAATAATGCTTCGATTTTCAACTTCAGTGTCTAGTTCGATTGGAAAGTGAATATCGTTGGTGCATTGGGGAGGTCAAAATTTAAAATTCCCAGTAATTTTCAAAAGCGCCGTGAAAAACAAAAAGAAAAATTAAGGAAAAACGGGAATTTTTACACAAAATCGATTTTTCACAAAATTGAATTTGGTTTTTGGTGTAACTTTAAAACAAATGACCGTAGATAGATGAAATTTTCAATGGTTGTTTATATTTCCATTTTCTATACACGATAACATTTACAAAATATTTTGGTTTATTTTGAACTGTTTAGAGACATTTTCATTTTCCATTTTTTTTTAGTTTTTTTTTCTAAAAATATCAATAAAATTTTATTTGTTGATTAAAAAAGCTTGAAAATTTAATAGAAGGCTCCAAGTATATTGTTTCAAAGGCAGATGAAAAATATTAAAAATCCTTAGTCACAGTTTTTTTTTATAAGCATTTAAAGTTCAAAAATTGACAAAAATATGGAAAAATCACGAAAACTAGCAAATTATTTTGAGTTAAGAATTCGTAAAACTTTTTTCTTTTTAAAATCTAAGATTTTAAAATATAATACAAGATTCCTTACAAGATTATCTACCTTTATCAAAAAAAAAAAATGTTTATAAGAAACTCAAATTAAATTTTTATGAGCGTT
>NC_042493.1:14375523-14378315 GCF_005508785.2 Acyrthosiphon pisum
TTCACAGTGAATACTTCTGTAACTAGTTACTTACGTTAAATAAATAAAAAGTTAATGTTTTGGTTAATTTGTGTAATATAAAAAGCGATAAATATGTATTTAAACATACAAATACAAATATAAATAGTACATATTATAAAAATCTAAATGGCAGCTGTTATATAAATTTATAAAATAAAAGTTGTATTTTGTGTATTCATATATTCTTTAAGAAAATTATACATATTTTATTGAAGGTAATTGTTAAGTAATTATTACCCTATTAATTATAGTGCATATTCATAATATATACCAATTACCAATAGATACAATATGACAATATGTGTTTAAGCCTTTAAGGTTAAAATAGTTTTGTTCAATGTATGTACTTGTAATGGGAAATATAGAATAAAATAAAACATTTTAGGGGGAGGGGGATGTGGAGGGCTAATTCCCCCAAAAGTCTGCCCAACCTAGAAACTTGCAACTTGCAACCCTAACAATTCAGCCCAATTTACGCCACTGCTTAACATATAGTTAAGGTGATAAATGTTTGTAATATTATATTATGTAATCGGTGCACCTAAATCATTCAATGTAATTATTTCATCAATACTAAACTACTACTATATCACGTATATACTTTGTGCTTTATTAATTTATTTTTTAGAAACTGGCCCCACCGTATTCAAATGTTGTAAACCTGCACCTGGTCTTCAATAAAAGTTGATTATTAAAAAAATATTATTTGCTTGTAATATTTACAGTGTGATTCATTGAGCAATTTTTTGGAATTGTACTAGAAATAATTTTAAAAGTGTAATATCTTTTACCCTGGAGCATGAAAATCCAAATAATTAATTAAAATAAATTTCTTTTGAAAAATAGTATTTGTAAGCTATCACCACGTGTAGGTATTTGACACTGAGAAGATATCATTAGAGTGATACTGGACTTTTGGCACACACTGCACGACGAAAGTTATATATTATAGTATGAGTTTGTTGTGAACAATCATTGCATAACCGGATAACTCTACCACATTTAGACCCTACCGATTACACGACGCCACGACCACGTAATCGGCAGCCGTTTGTAGGGTACAAAAACTATATAGGTACACACCGATCGAAATGCCAGTCATTTAGTTATATTAACGCACAAACGAATATTATAATCATCATTATAATATCGTTTACCGTACACTCTGCACCTATAATATAATATACGTATCGATGCAGTAGCTTATATATGCACACAAATATTATATATATAGGTACACTCATTCACCGAACAATTTCTAGTCGCCACTGCAAGCGATCCACCGAGAAGCAGATTCAGAAATAATAGATATCGTACCGCATATTATATAGGTTAAGATAATAACAACAAAAACAACAACAATATTATGTTTCTGTCGTACGCTACCGTGCCCATGTTCGCTTTCATGATACTGTTGAACTTCTTCTTCTTGTACTCGCCCATAGAGTCGGCAATGAACGGCAAGCTCTACGATAGGTACGTGCCAGAAGTGTCTGGATGACACTTGCCACAAACAATATTATAGGCCGTGCATTTTCACAAACGGCGCGTACTTTTGTTTCACGTGTCATTCCAATAATCGCCAAAAGTTCTACACCGAAGCCGGATGCCAGAAAAAATGCACGGACTCTGGGAGGACGTGCGTTTGTGTCGACGCGTGTTACGAGTGCGCCGCAAAAGGGACCAGGGCTAATCCAGAGAGTTGCAGAGAGCCAACCGTTGATCAACTGAGCAAGTGCAAGTAAGTTGCGTACGACACCACCAGCACGCCTGCCGTGAGATAATAATTAGAATAATATTATGATACTTAAAATACATATTTTCAATTATATTCAATTCTTAACAAAATAATACCCCATTACATATAGTAATATTATATACCTTAGTTTTAATATAGGTACGCATCCAATCACCACCGTCAAGAATTTAATATGTTTTAACTGTTTTATTTCCCATTATATTTTCGTAGAATAGGTTTAGCCTATTAGACTCCCCCACCGTGCCGCAGCGAACCGCCGCGGTCGTCTTGCATAATTTTATTATTTTGCCACAGCTGTTCGTAAACTATTTTTAAAACTATGCTACCGATTAGTAAAATTATAAATTTATATAGGTATGACTGTCAACCGTTTCCCGAAAATGTGTTCACATGTGTGAAAAAACACAATGAAAATACAGAAATGCACTAAACTATATTATTGCTATTCCATATTCATTACGGTTTTATCTATTGTATCATTTGTATTACCTATTTTATTATACATAACATATAGTGGTGATAAATGTTCTTAATATTATGTTATGCAGTGGTGTATTGGTAAATATATTTATGGGTATACGCACCAATAAAATATGTACGTAACCTAAACGATCAAATTATATCATCGTATATATTATATAACGTTATTGCAGTTCAATTAGCACATAGTTTTTAACATTATTTTATTAATTTTTTTATCATGTAACAATAGAAAATAAAACAAAATCAACTCGAATGTCAAAAAAATTAAAATAATAATAACATTATTATTATAGGTACAATCTATAGAATTTTCCACATAGATTTTTTGTATTCAATATTGGGTTTAATAAATAGAACTTAAAGTCTTAAAATACATTAAACACGACGCATATTGTTATATAACTTATATTCAATACCTACCTCAATTGATAAGTAATTCATTAATACATATAATAACGAATAACATTTTTTTCCTATATGAATTATTAAATAAATTTTAAATCTTATTTGGTTTTCTGGTTATTTTGGA
>NC_042493.1:14378415-14383825 GCF_005508785.2 Acyrthosiphon pisum
CCACAATACGTAGACACAAAGTACAAAGTAGTGCGACAAGCGCGATTGACGAGGGTTATCAGACATTCTGACAAACTATAAATTAAATAACAAAATACCCACATTAAACTAATAATAAATTAATAAGCAATATAATAATATTAACTATTTACTATAGTAGTATAGTGTCACGGTGAGAAAACCACGTCATAAGACATAACAATTATTATTATTATCTGCCGTTTAAATTATTATTTATTGATAAAATTTGATAGTGAGATACAGCGCCCCTCCACTAAAAATTACGTACTACAGTCTGCTACAGTAGTACCACAAACTAAGATATATCTATATATTATATCTTAGTCCGTGAGTAGTGCAGACTACAGCTGTTGCCGGCTGCCGCACACCAGGTCCAGCACCAGTGCTGCTATAGCGGCAAGCGCCAAGCAGCTATAAAATCTTAATATAATACGTCTATTATACATAATTATGCTACCTACAAAAATACGTTTACAATAGGTAATCATTGTTTTATATGTCTAATAGAAGTATTCTACTAGACGTAGATAATTCATAGACATTCGAGACTTCCACATAGACATATATACCCAAGTTTGACGTCTCGTAGCCTTGACATGTTTACTGGGTACCTACTCGTATTATACCAGTTACACACCCAGGGGGTCAATTCTCGAACGGCGCTATCTAATAGTCGTCTACGACATAAAGGAATTGTGGTGTATTATGGTGTATTATGGCCAGTTTTTCTTTGTGCTGCTCTAATCATTGCCTGTTTGGTTTTAGCTTTGGTTCGGTTATCTTGAAAAGTCTAAAATATTTACAATTATGTAAGTAAAAATAATAACTAATACTACCTACACTACACTTAACCAAAAAAAAAACTCACTTTACGCCATTTATTCCAATTTTTAACAGCTCCAGGCATTGCATTTAGAGACTCGGCAATTTTCTCCCAACGTTTTTGTGCGGTTTTAAAGGTAAAACTACTGCTAAATTTGCCACTGAGTAACTGTGGATCAAGCTTTAAAAAGCTTTATCGTCAACGATAAACGATAATGATAATTATTGATAAAATTTTTTTGGTAAATAGGCAGTAGGTACTAATAATTAGTAATAAATAGGGCTCGAAAGTTGTAGGAATTGCATATTTTTCTGTATGATCACAATTTATAGTAGACCTAGGCACCTAGCTAGAAATTTGAAGTATACAATCGCGAGTTGAAAAATTGAAAATTGAAAACGCATTTTTTGCATATTTTACCAATTTTAGCTAAAAAAGTGCATATTTCATTGATTTTAAACGCATAGTTTTTCGTATATTTAACATTTTAATGCATATTTTGCAATTTTTTCGTGCATATTTGCATGCATATTTTACATTTTTTAGCTCCTACAACTTCCGAGCCCTAGTAATAATATTTTCGTATAATTATATAATTATAAAATATAAACTATAAAGTATAAATGGCTAATAGTGATACCGAATAGAGATGTATCTTTTTGATCTTCGTCTCCTAGAGAAAAAAAAACATTTAATCGGCGACAACCGATACCAAATTGTAGGGGATAAATGATAAATATATAATATTATATTGTTATAATGTTAAAGCAAAACCAAGACGGCATGGTATTTTTATTTAACAAGAATAATTATAAGTAGAAACAAATAATAAAAGAATAATAAAAAAGTGTTCAATAGTAAAAAAAAGTGTTTAAAATACCATTCAAATACTTAAAAATAAAAAATATTTAAAAAAAGTATCTAATACGGAAAAAGTATTTTAATACTTTTACTCATATTATACCTACTTTACAGCTTTGAATATTGAGTATAAATAATAATACTAGCAGTGACGGCTATTATAGCAGTGTTATAAAATATCTATTGGTACCTACTCTCAATAACAATGAAATACGAATAATAATAATAATTAATAACTAATAATTATAGTATGAACACAAAATATTGTTTATGCATAGGTACCTACTGTATCTGTAGTTGTAGTCTAGTGGCATATTGAAACAGCTCCCTATCAGATAAGGCACAAATCTATCTATGTTTGTCCTTAATATACCTCAAGTGCTGGATTAGATTGGACGTCTGTGTGTCTGTATAATAGGTAATTATAATGTAGTTTGATAAAAAACCATTAAAATTGAAAAGAAATGTGGGGCTATAAAATTGTACACAATATTATAAGAGTTTAATTTGAAAAACACACTTTTAAATTTCGTACTCAAGCCCAGATTAAGGATCAACTGGGCCCCGTGATACCATACTAAGTGTATGGCCCCCTTTCAACTTTAACTTTAAAATAATTGTATCATTATACATAATATTAACAACTTAATAATATTATTGTACAATTTTGTACAATACAAAAAATACACAGGACGTATTTTATGTCAATGTACGCTGCTTCTTTTCAACAATTATGGATCAATGATATGGAATTTCGTTAAAACAAAAAAGACGTGTTTCTCTATTTTTAACAGGCAATTTTTTTATAACATTTTCAATAATTTTGAAACACGTAGTTGTACTAATAATAAAACCGACTTTATTTTTTCAAATGGGAACCACTATATATTTTGATGGATTCCGGTAAAACTTTTTTCTGAACATTTTGACAATAAAATGATCAATTTTGGTTCACTAGGTTATTAACTATGGTACTTCAAATTTTAGTATAATATTATATGCATTAATACTTTTAACTGAAATACCTAATTTACAAGAGCTAAATATTATTTTCTTATAACTAGGTACCCTTAAACCTTTTTATATACCTACTTAAATAATTGAATCGGTAATCTAAAATGCTCAAAAAAAAATTATAGTATTATAACCTATACCTATGTACTCGTAATAAGAAGTTTTAGATTCTGAGTGGAACGATGAATGTATTGATTTTACAATGATGTGTGTTTTTTTTTTTTATTTTTTTTATTTATTTTTGTGTCTGTCATCACCTTTTAGGACAGTAAAACTGCTTCGATTTTCTTCAACAGTAACTTTTATGATTGGAAAGTGAATCTAGTTGGTACTTTGGGGGGTCAAAAGTAAAAATTTCCCAGTAGTTTTCAAAAGCGACGTGAAAAACAAAAGAAAAATTAAGGAAAAACGGGAATTTTTACGCAAAATCGATTTTTAACAAAATCGATTTTGGTTTTTGGTGTAACTCTAAAACAAATGACCGTAGATATATGAAATTTTCACAGGTTGTTTATATTTGCATTTTCTATACACGGTAAAATTTTGAAAATATTTTGATTTATTTTGAGCTCTTTACGGACATTTTCATTTTCCATTTTTTTTTAGTTTTTTTTCTAAAAATATCAATAAAATTTTATTTGTTGGATAAAAAAGCTTGAAAATTTAATAGAAGGCTCCTAGTATATTGTTTCAAAGGCAGATGAAAAATATTAAAAAATCGTTAGTCACAGTTCTTTTTTTATAAGCATTTAAAGTTCAAAAAATGACAAAATATGGAAAAATCACGAAAATTAGCAAATTATTTTGAGTTAAGAGTTCGTAAAAATTTTTCTTTTTAAATCTAAGATTTGAAAATGTATTACAAGATTCCACATAATATTGTCTACCTTTATCAAAAAAAAAAATGTCTACAAGAAAGTCAAATTAAATTTTTATGAGCGTTTGAAATTCATATTTTTACAACATTTGATATTCGCTCGATTTCTCATGTGACGATTTTCTAATTTTATTGTAATTAAAAAACGAATGACTGTAGGTATTTGAAAATTTCATTGAATGTTTATATAAGCATTTTCTATATACGATAAAATTTTGAAAATATTTTGACTCTTTTTGAGCTGTTTACGGACATTTTCAGTTTTCAATTTTTTTAGTTTTTTTTTCTATAAATATCAATAAAGTTTTATCCGTTGGGCCAAAAAGTGTATAAATTTAATACAAAACTCCTGATATATTGTTACAATATCAGTTGAAAAATATTAAAAATAAATAGGCACAATTTTTTTTTATAAGCATTTAAAGATCAAATTTTGACAACATTTATGAAATTTAAAATTGAATAATTATTTGGATAATTTGGACGAAATTACATATTAAAAACCTAAGATAACTATTTTAGTTATTTTGTTGTGATTGTATAATATTATTCGTGGGTACTTGAAACTTCTAAAGTATACTATTATATATCTATGATAGTACCACGGTTTTTTGTCGATGTATAACGTGTTATAAGTACCTAATAGATATTATGATATGATTAATTTGGAATTTATTAATAGGTACCTATAATGATATTATATCATTGAATTCAAATTTAATACCATCCATTATACAGTGACCCACTTGTAACCTACTGTACAGCAGAGCGAAATCCACTTACCCACCTTTTTTTAGTTTCTTTTTCTATAAATATCAATAAAGTTTTATCTATTGGGCCAAAAAGTGTAAAAAATTAATACAGGGCTCCTGATACATTGCTACAATAGCAGTTGAAAAATATTAAAAATATATAGGCACAATTTTGTTTTATAAGCATTTGAATTAAAATCTTGACAAAATTTATCAAATTTAAAATTGAATAATTATTTTGTAGTTAAAAATTTATGAAATGTTCAACTTTTATATCTAAGGATTGAAAATTTAAAACAAGATATTTCCACGTAAATATTTAATTCTGTTACCAAAAATTCTAAGAACATAAGCACAGTTTATTTTTATAGTAATTTTAAGTTCAAATTTGGATGAAATCACATATTAAAAAACATGGAATAACTATTTTAGTTATTTTGTTGTGATTGTAATGATCGTATAATATTATTTGTGGGTACTTGAAACTTCTAAAGTATACTATTATATATCTATGATAGTACCACGGTTTGTTGTTGATGTATAACGCGTTACCTGATGGATATTGTGATATGATTAATTTGGAATTTATTATTAATACATATTATAGGTCAATTTTTTTTTAATACTATAGATAAGTATACCTATAATAGGTATGTCTAATACCTAGACTGACAAACCATCTCCCCTCAGAATCGTTTTTCTTATACAGTGATATATAATCATTGAATTCAATTAGTTTTAATACTATCCATTATACAGTGACCCACTTGTAGCCTACTGTACAACAGAGCGACATCCACTTACCCACCTTTTTTTTATGTTGATTTAATACGCTGTGGCTCCATCCATATTATACGATCTAAGACCTTATGTCGACGTTGGTGCATACGTATTTAATATGATATTATAATATTGTTATTTCGTTTTATTACCAGATTTCCATATAAAATATTTTTCAATGGACATTTTGATCGCGAGGTTCTGGACAAATGCCCCGCTAGAACCCTAGATTAGAGAACAATGAATTCAATTACGTTTTAAAAATTAAAATCGGGCTTTTGG
>NC_042493.1:14383925-14386804 GCF_005508785.2 Acyrthosiphon pisum
AACTGGGTGAATTTTTATTTAAATAAAAACTTAATATTTTTAAACAAATACTTAATGTACTAGAAAGAAGTGAATTTTTTATTAAATTAATAAATTAATAAATTAAATTGATAAAAAAAAAAACTCCGACATTTCGTTAGAAATGTTAAAATATAGTTAACCGTCAGCACACAACTTTTTTCAGCCATTGGCAGGATTTGAACCGTGAACCTGTGGTAACTTGCCTGACGTACTACACCTTATCACCTATAGACACCTATAACCTATTTCACTTATCATTTAAATTACTGCCGCATAATATTATATAGAGAAAAACATATTTGATTTTTATGGAATAATTTAATGTTTTTACACTAACACATAGGCCTTTTTTTAAAAATTTTATAAAATAGTGTTCCTATAGTGTTTGCGCGTTACAAGGAAAAAATAAATTGTGTACTATAATTGCTTAATTCAGGGGCGTCATTTCAACTTTTTGAAAGGTACGCTAACCACCTAGCTATGTAGGCGTAGACTAAAAAAAAGTTCAGCAGACCAATACAATATATTCTAATAAGTATAATAATTATTACAAAAAATTTTTTTTCCTCGCTAAACTCGAAAATTAAGATCTGTATATTTCCCATGTAAAAAGAATTATTATTATTATTATTATTATTATTATTATGAATATATTATGAATATAGTATACCTAATAACACTAAGTTTGTACTTCAATTATTTAAACTCAAATTTAAATATTTATAGACTTGCTATTGTACCTAATTATATATTACGTATATTTTGTTATTTATTTTTTAATGTATACCTAGGTTTAAATTTATTTTTTCTGATCCCGTCCATACAAAATGTATGTAGGTATACGCCACTGGCTAATGGCTACTATGTTAGCTAAATCTATATCATATACATTTCTGCCACGCCGAGACAATTAATTGGATTGACTTCCTTGACCGATCGCGTTAAATAATCCGCATTCCACTAATATATATCGTATATATATATATATACGATTATTATTTATATTATTATTATATTGCATCGCATAGTATATATAGCTATTGTTCAAATTTTGCTAAATCTAGTTAGGTACCTACTGTGGGTTAGGCAAGCAATCTTTTAAATATTTTAATTCGTCATGGTCACGGTGTAAAATATGCACAAATGTAGGTACAATGTACATAAGTTTATAGGTAATAATACTGAATAATATAGAATAAGTACTGCGTAAAATGTAAATATGTAATAAAAATGTTTATTTTATAAGAAATATTAGTAAAGTTAGTCTTATAAATCATCCTATATATACTTTATAGGTACCTATTAACACCAATGTGTTAATGTGTTATTATTCATTATCAAGCATTTACCTAGGTGCACATTTTGTTTTGTGTGGGAGAGGTCCAGTAGCGGATCCAGAAGTCACCTAAGGGGGGGGACGAATTTTTCAAAAATTGAATTACCTTTTTATTTAACCAAATATTATAATAAAAATAACGTTAAAAAAGACAGCTTTAGGGGGAGGGGGTGATGGGTGATGGGACGTTCGCTTGTATCCGCCACTGGATACTACTCATTTAGTCTGTACCTACAATTTTGTTATATACCTACTTATATAGAGCGAAGTTAAATGTGACACTGTGTAATTCAAAATTATGATTTTTTTATTCTTCTATAAATATAATATACATTAATATTTTATCATATTTTCTTACTAAATTAAATTTAAACACAACTTCTAAAAATGAAACAAAATAACTTATAGAAATAAATTATGATAGTAACAAAAAAGTAAATATTCGTAATAAGTAATAACACAAAAAAAAATAATTTTTCTTCCACATTGACAGAAACCACTTATTTTAAGTTAATATATTTATGTATTTTCCTGAAATCTCAGGGGGGGGGGTGAATGTGAACCCCTACTACCCTCTTTTGTAAGGGCATATATTATTTTATTGCTGAACAGAATGTTCTGATACTAACCATATTCTGAATTTCTGTTATTATAATATTATAATGGAAATGTTAACTATAAGTCCATTCGATGGTTTCCTAAATACGCAGAAGACACTAAGTCCACACGTTCTCAACAATCATGTTTTTGTGTGTTTTGCATGAACGGGGACGAATATTCAACCGGGAATGTCAAAATCAAAGTATCGTCAAAATTTGTATAAAAATGTTATGTGGGCTGAAAAAAAGCATATCCACCATAAAGTATAAAGTCATATTTTTTTAGAAATTATTTGAAAATTTGAATATTTTTTATCCTAAGTTATTTTAGGTGTAAGAATTAGTGATTTATAATCTATATATACCTAATCACAATAATCTATTAATACCTACATATCTGTTATATTATTATTTCTATTATTATTATATTACTACGTAGTATAATAAAGTACCCACATATGGGAATAAGCAGATGTTCGATAATAAGATTCAAAATCAAAAAATTTAACATTTTTTTTTCTTCATATATTTCAATATTATTGATATTTATTTTCTGCCTCCAACTATCCTATTTCGAGAGATATTCAGATATCATATATTTTAATCAACAATGCCTTTTTTAACGCAGAAGTACAGAACTTAGATGGATGTTTATGAATCTGTATCTAGCAGGAGACTTATTTTACTTCATTGATCATTATAGTACATTAGTCATAAGTCATAACTCATAAATTAAAATAATTATTCAACTAATGACCAAACAAACTTTGATAACAATTATTATTAATTATCAATTTCGCTTATTGTAAAAATTAGAAATACAGTTTAAAAAAGGTGGGTAAGTGGATGTCGGTCTGCTGTACAGTAGGTTAGAAGTGGAGTCACTGTATAATGGACAGTATTAAATTTGAATTCAATGATAT
>NC_042493.1:14386854-14395694 GCF_005508785.2 Acyrthosiphon pisum
TGATTGAAAGCTGTTTCAAAAGTAAAAGCACTGAAATTATCTAATACACCATAAACACGACAATCATCTACTAAGTGTATTAAACTATGGACATTGTAGGAAACGTGTTCCTCTCCGTATAAATCACTGAATTGTTCCACATACGATTTCAATAAATCTTCAGCATAATTAATCATAGATGGCATGTATAAAGAAGAAGCTAAGATTCTCATAGCTACATGCAACATCATAAAATGTAAAAATATGTCTTGAGTTAAAGACATTCCTACGTTTTCCAAAACAATTGGTATAAGATATAAAAGGAAAAGCCTGAACTCTGTTGCTTTCCAATAAGGAAGCTCATGTAACGACCTAGGTTTCCTGGAAAACTCACAAGGAACAAATTTAGCAATTTCACATAAATTGGTAGAAACATTTCTAACTGTGATACTTGAAAATCGAACATTAATATTACCTAGTGTGTTAGGGCGGCTTAATGAAGTTGGACCAGATTTCCATAAATTAAGAACTTTTCTCACAACTCCTAAACACACTAAATGCATATACTCTAAAGGAAAGTCTGTTATCATACGTATCCCTGGAATTTGAAGCAAGGGTGATCGACTTTTACAGTGATCTTTATAAATACCATCAGCAAAATTTTCATTATTTCGTGGTGCTGCATTCAAATCAGTAAAACACATTCTATTTTTTACATGTTCACCTTCAACCACACATTTTTCACAAGAAAAGTAACCTGTATGTCCTTTAATTTGTTTGACTAATGCTCGAGCCGGTGCATCACAGATGTAACCAATCACTCGGAATGGTTTATAATTTCCATTAATCAAAATGCCTCGTTGCATTAATATTTGTACTTCTTGAACATATTCCATTAGATAACTATTAATATCATTAGGTTCTTTACTTCCATAATAAGCACCTATCATAAAAGGTTCAGATTTTATTTGAACAACACAGCACGATATTGGCCAAAGACATCCATAGTTTCCCTTATTTACTGGCACCCCATCAAAATTAATAAGTACATCGCAATTATTTACATTTTTTAACAAACTGTTATTATATTTTAACCATACTTTATACAAACCATCCTCCAAGCCAAAATGAATATACTTTCCAAAGTCACCAACAACTCTTGTCACAAGTGGTATTTTAGGGGTTTTCATAAGAGTTCTCGCATCTTTAGGAAGTTTAATCACATCAGACGGATTACATTCATTTAGAATTTTAAGTAATTTGGTAACTACATTAAGAGGGACACAGTTAATTGAAACCCAATGTGCTAGTTTACATTGAAGAGCATTTTCTTCATACATTTTACTACTACCCTCCATTTCAATTTCACTTTCCGACCCATTTTCACTTTCAGATGAGGTAGTTTCAATATCACTTTCATAGGGGGTAATATTAAAATCGTCTAAACTATTTTCGTGTTCAATATTTTCAACTAAATGTGGTGGCGCTGCAGTACCTTTTAATATTTCAGGGCCGTTTAGTTTATTTATACCATTTAATCGTCTATAACGTTGAGCTCGACCTAAGTGATTAAAATCTTTATAAGGATTTTTAGGCACACTTACAAAATCAATTTAAATTTTGGTGTGAAGCTGATCTTGATGTCTTGATGTCGTATACCGTATACTTCCAGGACGCACTCACAGAATAAAATGAACCACAATACGTGGACACAAAGTACAAAGTAGTGCGACAAGCGCGATTTACGAGGGTTATCAGACATTCTGACAAACGATAAATTAAATAACAAAATACCCATATTAAACTAATAATAAATTAATAAACAATATAATAATATTAACTATTTACTATAGTAGTATAGTGTCACGGTGAGAAAACCACGTCATAACTCATAAGACATAACAATTATTATTATTATCTGCCGTTAATCGTTATAGTTTAAATTATTATTTATTGATAAAAATTTGATAGTGAGATACAGCGCCCCTCCACTAAAACCAGGTCCAGCACCAGTGCTGCTATAGCGGCAAGCGCCAATAGTCTTATTAGTTTTCTATGCGCCAAGCAGCTATTAAATCTTAATATAATACGTCTATTATACATAATTATGCTACCTACAAAAATACGTTTACAATAATCATTGTTTTATATGTCTAATAGAAGTATTCTACTAGACGTATATAATTCATAGACATTCGAGACTTCCACATAGACATATATACCCAAGTTTGACGTCTCGTAGCCTTGACATGTTTACTGGGTTGTTAATTTACTATAAGATACAATTATAATATACCTAGTATAATATAATATGGATTCACAGAGCCATGGCTCTCAACAATATGTTAGATGTTGAGTTGGTTTATGAGTTTGTAACTTAAGAGTTAAAAGGCAATGTTTAAATTTGTTATGTTATAGATTTGTTAAACAAATTATAAATTATAATATGTTAATATGTTAAATATTTTCA
This sequence comes from Acyrthosiphon pisum, assembly GCF_005508785.2. NCBI lineage: Eukaryota > Metazoa > Arthropoda > Insecta > Hemiptera > Aphididae > Acyrthosiphon > Acyrthosiphon pisum. Next base: position 14,389,304 of record NC_042493.1, read on the forward strand.
TTGTTTCATATAACAAACAAAATTTTAAAAATGTTGACTTGGAAGTTGACGACTTTTAGATAATATAATAAATATTTTATTTTATTTTTCATGGAAATGAAATATTTCAAGAAAATAAATTTCATGAAATTTTAAAACCATAGTTGTTTGTGCACTGTCCCTCGGCCTCCGGTAAACGTCGTACTTGGTGAGCGTTCGACAATTCGCGAATGGTCTCCCACCATCATCGAGCTTGCTGCGTACCTCCATTCGCCTGTCCATAGAGATTAGATGTATACAATAAGAATATAACGGCCAATCGACCCGCACGTTTTGTGTACGCCTTTACAGTTTGCGCTATACCGGTTGATGACGTCGTTTTCGTAGAATAAAGAATTGTACCCGCGCCGCTCACATTGTTTACCGCGCCGTTCGGTTTCTCGCGTCCATCCCGTGATTTACGCACACTGCCTGATACAGTGTTGTATTCTTAGATATTATGATGTATATGATCTAAGGTTGTATACGTTTCACCTCCATAGATACTAAAGAATATAATACCTTTAATATATATGGCCGCCTCCGGTTCTACTTTGGTGGCGACTTGCGGTCCTTCATGCCCGTCCGTGGCGTAGGGTTTCACATTAACGCCTGTTGATTCTAATAGCGTATTACTCGAGCACGCTCAGTTTAATTCGTGTGATGCTGTGTTGAAAACCCTTGGCTGTAGTATTGAGAATACACTATACATTAGGATATTTTAGCCATGTACCTAAGCATAATGCAGTTTACATTTTTTTTTTTTATATTCTTATTACAACGCAATCGCTGGTCGACGTATGCATTTTTCAGTTACACAGTCGTAAAAAGCCAGCGATTCCGTGAAGACTAATGTAAATCTATTTTATTTTATAACGGTGTTTTGGAATATTTAAATAAATAGGGAAACTTCTTGAAACGAATTGTTTTGTCTTGAATATTCCTTGAATGCGAACCAAAAAAAAACTCAATCAACCTCAAACCAGGAATTGAACCAGGACTGACGAACTACGGACGATATCGGCTCCAACCGAATAACCGTTAACCGTACTCAACAGCTGTATCTACGTTTTTCTTTTGGCTCCGCAAACCACTGCACCACCAGCTCTCCTTTTTATGTTAAAATCACGTTTCTTAGTTATAAGTCATAACTGTTCTTTCCCACGTAAAACAGTTTTTTGCTATGTTGTACAATTTGTAAGACGGAGACAACGCATGCGGGTATAGCGTTCCCTCAAGATTGTTTTTACGTCTACGTAATCACTAGGTAACCAAACAAATTTATATTTATGTATTAATTGTTTATGCAAATAAATATATTAAATATTGAAAAAAAACTCAATTTCTTTCGTGATAACCTTATTGCTATACAAAAGGCTTTTAAAATGATGTGTCTAAAAATGTGTTCAGGTTTAATCCGGCCACGGTGTCGCTATTTTAAACATATTAGAGACAAAATTATTAAGATTCTGTATTATCTAACATTATCATTATATTATCATTGCCTAAAATATGCTATCGTTTATTAAGCGTTCCAAATGAAATAACATGTACCACGAGCGTTGTACAAGCATCACGTATTATTCATGTATAATAGATATTTGTGGCTTATCGTTCACTTTGACGGACGATGGTAGCAGTACCGTTTGAAACGGATGTTAGAAGGTATACCAATTCTTGTATTGTACAATATTTTATACAGCAATATTACTGAATATTATACAAACGATCTTACTAAGATATAATAATATATTAGTAAGACATACTAAGATCATCTTAGTATGTCTTACTAAGAACATCAATGCATCAGTGAAGTGACAAAAACAATATAACAATGTCCTGATCATTACATAATTACCTACGTATCAGAATTAACAGAAATGTTTTTTTTTTCATTTAATAAATAATGAATGGATTTAAAAAATTATTTATCACGGTCGAGTGTTAATTATTAGAGTATAAACTAGGCACAAATATTACCGTTTTTTTTTTTCGTTTCTGTTTAACTTACTACTTAAAAATATAGAACACATTTCAGGGATAGAGGACACCATACCCGAATTTGGTGTCTCTATCTGAGATTTGAGTTCAGCATGACCAATTTTGCGAGCTTAAATATTAGGGTGAATTTACCTATTATAAAACTTATAGGTATAGGTACTTTAAGAACATTATCCACGAGAGAACAAAAATATTATGATGTTAAGTTTGATAATAATTTTCAATTTACTAGGTATCAACACAAAATCAGTTATATTGATCACTATATTGGTAAGTAGTATATGTTTGTAAGACGCAAACGACACATTTGGGTATAGCGTCCTATTAAAATCAAAAATGTTTGGGAACAATATTAAAAGATTATCAATTATTTGGGGATCTAAACTGGAGTTTGTATTAATTCATAACATATAATGAACGACGGCTTTAGTTACAATTATTTTGATTTTGATGTATTTCGATTTTGATACAATAAGGCAATGTACAGGTAATTTATTTTATTCAAACGGGAAATTTACGACGGCAACGGCGTAGCGTCGGTTTACTGTAAACTGAGAAACCTTCTCTTGAGTCTGGTGGAGCTGGGAACCCAACAGCCGTCACTGTCGTACTTTCCTAAACCAAGTTGTTCTAGTTCGGCGTACTCAGGCAGCCGGATGACAGCGGTAGGCTCTTCTTCGTCCGTCCACGTAACTCCTTTGCGATGGTCTCCATCGTACGACCAACCACGTTTGGCCGCCATAACAACTTGTTTGGCCTGTTCAGCGATGTTTCGGGCCTGAGCTTTTTCATTCTGAATCACTGTTGTTTTATGTCGACGTTCACACTCGAGTTTAAACCGCTTTGCCGTCTGCTTGAGCAGTTCTACCGGGTGAAGTGGACTGTCTCCGGACGCATGGGGCGGTGGCAGATTAATATTTTTGCATGCGTTATCTTCTTCATCGGCCGGAGGTGGAGGTAGTTGTGTTTGAGAATAAATGTTCGTAGGCGTGAAATTTTGGGACGGGAAATCTTCATCTGCTGGAGGTGGAGGTGGTGGTGGTGGAGGAACATTCGACGAACTCTTAGGATATCGGAGCGGATAGTCTTCTTCACCAGCCCTACGACGTTCGGGAGTCAGATTAGTGCGAATAGTTTGATCCGTTGGAGGAGCGGAAGGAATGCGAGAAGAAGAAGACGCAGATGTAGAAGGAAAAGGAGAAGGAGAAGGACGAGATACAGAAAGAGAAGGAGAATTAGATATGTGTGTCATAAGAGTGTGATAAGACTGCGCGTTATATTCTTCAGCAGGTGGACTATGAGGTATAAGAGAAATGGGTGTAGGTGTAATATCTCGAAGGGAATGGTTATCAGCAGAAGGACTACGGGAAGCAAGAAAATTCAGCGAAGGTGTAATATCTCGAAGCGAATGATTTTCAGCAGACGGACCACGAGAAGCAAGAGAAGGCGGCGTAGGTGTAATAACTCGAAGCGAATGATCTTCATGGACGGGCGAAAGAGGAGAATTTGGACGCTCATGATTTAGGCCATCAACCACCGTGACCTTCCGAGACCGTCGCCTCTGTTTCTTGGCAGATTTTCGTGTTTTCGAAGTCACTGCAGTCGTAGCCACGAACTTAAGATCGACGGAGTCGGAGAAACCAACGGGCTTTGTCGCATCTGATCGGTACCTGGTGGTTGACATTTTTCGTACACCATACCATCTCGGATATAACGCGTTATGTGAATTAAGCGTGACGGGAGGCTGGCGCGGCAACGGGCCTCAGGTACGCCGGATACCTAGTCTGGTAGTCAGTCGACTGGTAGTATGGGGCCCTGAAGCTCCGATTCGAACTACCTCCAAAGTCCATTTATAAGAAAAAAACTGAGATTCAGGGAACGCTCGAATTTAAAACAATAAAAAAAAAAACACAATTGCCTTGTATTTTAATTTGTTTGGTCGCCTTTCGTTTTTCAGCACGCTTACGATTTCCGACTTCGATCCAACGTCTCCACGGAGATGTCGTAAAATAAATAATAAAAAAATAAACTGTTTACGGAAAATTATATAACATAATATACGTCACTATTTATTCCAGAGGTATATAATAGTATTATACTTGCAACTTGCCACTACCGCAGCTGCCACCATTGTTATCATCATCCGTCCATTGGCACACCAGTACATCACCGTCACGAACTTGGGCTTGTGTTTTATATTATAAAGTCTTAACGATTTGTTTACTTGAGTAAATTAACTATCGAATTCAAGTAGATACACTATGGACAGACGAAAAACAAAAAAAACAAATAAATAAATGTATAAAAGAAACTGCCAACGAAACGAATTCCATATATTATTATGCAGTCCAGCAGACCCTTTCAATCGTACAATATGTGTAGATGATAACATTCTGACATGTTTATTGTTTTTTTATTTTACGCGTATTTTACAATAATTTCATTAATACAAAAATATTATAAATATTGGGAAATCACAAATTCAGTATAATAAATATAATATTATTATACTACTCAAAGCCGTAACCAGACATTTTTCTGGAGGGGGAGGGGGTCCAAAACATGTATATTGTAATTTTATTGAATTTAGATTTTGATATTTTGTTTTAATTAAGACATATTGCAGAAAACAGGTGGCTACATATCCTTATAAAATCTTTTGACAAAAAAATCAGAGGTAAACGTTGTTCCTTTTGAGAACATCGCAGAACGTAATTATTCGTATAATTTTTTTTTTTTGTCAGTTTATGGTATTAAAGTATAATTTAAAAACTATAGCTAAAATAAAGTGAACAATAGAAATGTATTGATTAATTTGTACTTATATGATCGTAGTATATATATGAATATTCATAATTTTTTAAGAAATGTCTCATTTTTGACAGCAGATTCTAAAAAAATGTATAAAATATAAAATATAAAAGAGCAGGTATGAACTAAAATATATTGAGCGTGTTTAAATGTGTACTTTAAATAATAAATTGCATGAATGCATATTCTAAATGTGCACAGTTAAACTTTGAATTCGAGTTTACAGTACTTATCATTAAGCACATTTCCATATTGAGTCCCTTGAAAATAAGAAAATATGAAACATCACGAAATCACATTATCAGTCAGTTTGTAGAAAACTTTATTATGGAATAATAGAAACATTCTGAGATAAATATTAATTAAATCTTGAGGTATAAATTTTGAACTTTCATAATTGTATGTAACTAAATAAGCAGGCATTGAATACTGGTAACTATAAACACTATATGTACCAGTACAGCAGAACATAACGATTAGTCACTGGCAATTCTTTAGTAATAAATAATTGTATGATTGTCGATATTATATTTAATTATTTTTAGCAAACACCATTTTCAGAAATTAATTGATAAATCATTTGAAAAATAATATCTTAGGATAAATCGTATAGTACAATTATTGGATTTTTCAAGTTAGCATTACACCAGCGCTACATGGTATGTGTAATAATATATTATATAGCTGGGTCGAACTCAAAAATATGCTCTTGAACTGAAATCTTCAATTAATCTAATATACTATAAGATGGTATTCAGTATTGTATGTTAAAGCGTTGACTCGGTTTATTTTTTATATACCTAGGTAGGTACTTAATTTAGTTAACGAAATAACGAAAAACTAATTATAAAATAGATTGATGTATTTTAAACTAGTTATTTTTATATATTAACATCGTTAACTATGTAAAAAAAGATGCAAATATCAATCCATTCTAAATTGAAATGGTTATTTGACATTCCTATTAATAATTATTTATATTTTGACTTTACCTAAGCCTCTCATATATTTTAGGAGCTTATTAATTCAGCGACCGAGGGTAGGAATAAATTTGTTAGGGTGTTTATGTTATATTCATAAAGAATATCATAATACAATCGTGATAAAATCTAAAAACCTCAAAATAAAATGGCAACAGAGAAACAACAAGACAACTTGCGAGCCCGGCGAATAAGGGCTACGACCTTTCGAAGTCACGCTACATCGTTGTATCGTACAAACGGCTTCTTAATACAATATAATAACCGGTATAAAATTTGACTAACATTATAATAACACAACACTCTATATTAAAACTAAAATATAAATAAGGTAATAGTTATGGTTATTTAGGTGGCCCTTAGGTCTACAGTTTAGAATGTTAAAAGTATAGTGCCATAGTTGCCTAATTAAAAACTATAAAATAGATAAAATATACTCATCATGTTATAATAAATTTTACAGACTGTGTAGTATTGTAGAATGTTAAAAACGAGAATATTTCGGTAATAGTATGAAAAATAGTTGTAAATAGATAGTAGTTAACTACCGCACATAGTGGCGTATTTACGGGGGGGGGAGG
>NC_042493.1:14395744-14397738 GCF_005508785.2 Acyrthosiphon pisum
AAAAAAAAAAATTCTTACATATTTGCAGACCCCAATTTATGTAAGCACGCGCGGACATGGTTTTTTCCCGTGAACAAAATATTTATATGAAATATAGTTTAAAATTAGTCAACATTCGAACGATCAAAAACCCGCCGCCACGCGTAATTAAACTTTTCCTTGTATTGTATGTATTACCACTTTATAAAATACCCGTATTAGATAAACATCAATAATTCTCGAAACAGTCAAAACATTTTTATCGCCAGGGATTGACGATTCACATCATTCTCCAATAAACTATTTCTATAGGACAATATAGATAGCTATTATTAATCTATTTGAATTTTTGCTTTGTAAACAACGAAATTGTCGTAGAACCATTTACTTCATGTTTGTATTTCGTTACTGAACGACAGCGTCGGCTACGAGTGCGAACTACATTACATTTTTTCAATAAAATATATTAGATCTATTACGTAAGTACCAATTAAATATATAATAAATTAGTAAATAATAATAATAGCACATTGATCTGATGTGAGCCGTAAGGAATTTATTATTTTTAATAATAACATAAAACATTAATGTAATTTTTGGAGTCAACTGGTCGACAATTAGTATTCATTTAGAACCATGTTTACCTACGTAATATTTAGTTTCTGTCCAGAGATAAGCAGAGCGATATGGACGACTGTTGTCATAATGTCATATTTCTATAATTTAAACCTATTTTTACGTTTTAACACGAAGTTGACAACATATTATATAAACTGCTATCGACATAATATTAATTGTCAACGTGTACTGAGAATAATTATTGATATAGGTACTACTATCGGAGCTACGAGGCATACTTCAATATTCGATTAACCTATATTATATATTGAACTTTTATATACAAAATCATATTATTTTTTCTTTAAAAATCTATTTGTACCCTGTGTCTCTGTGATGTGTATCGGTTCATAAATGTCTCTGATATAAAATGCATAGGTATTGCATAGAATCGTCTTGCAAATCGTCGAATGAAATGATTTTTTTTTTTAATAACCTTTTGTTTAAAATTATTTTGTGTTGGAATTATTGGACCACCCCCAGAAAAAAATTGAAAATACGCCACTGACCGCACACTTATTTTAAGTTTATGGACCATTGCGTTTTAATAAATTCTAATTGTAAAAATTGTACGATAATATTCATAACCATAAACATAAGAACCGTTATTTTTATTGCGATTACCGACACGTACAGTGGCGAAACGACCGTGGTCTTTGAGAAGCGATTGCTTCTCGATTTTTCCAAGGGTAGGTGGGTGCCGTGGGTCGTGGGTGAAAATATGAAAGTGCATAACCATAACTAATTAATTAATAGTATTATTAAGCCCTAGAAGTATGTTATTTATTAAAAGCAATAGTAAACGAAACAATAGATGTAAACTACATCGGACGCATCTTTGATCATGTTACGTAGCGTTATAAAACGTTATTGTTTTGCCCGTCATGGTATTTACAAATAACCACCAAGGTGGGATTTTCCTGTGGGCTGTGTTTATTTTTGTCGCGTCGCCCACCCGCCCGTTGACATTCCTATGCTCGAGTGACTGGTGTGATAATGACGATATTGTTATACATTTATCATTATTGAAAATTCAATAAAACGATAATAAGTAATAGCCTAATGCGGACATGCGGTTATTGCGATTTGCAGCTTAGTGTTTGACGTTTGTCGATGAGTTGATTAACTTATGCGTATGACGTATCTGTTTCGTATTTTATTGTGCACTGTAAATAGTCTGTAATAACTTAATTTTTACCTATTTGATATTACAAAATACAAATATTATAATATTGTGCTTCTAAATTATCACTATGAACTCTGAAATTTGTGAATGTGGGAAAAATCGTGACAAATTGAATAACACAAATTGGACAAGGCACATTATTTCATGTAAGAGTAAAGAGAAAAATTATGTCAAACAACAGTAATATTGCCAAGTTTTTTAAAATTACCAC
>NC_042493.1:14409990-14411538 GCF_005508785.2 Acyrthosiphon pisum
AAAAGTTGATGGTGGTTTACTATAAATATAAGGGTGAAAAATATAAAAAAATTATATAATTCTAGAACAGCATAGATCTAAAATTTTGAAAAAAAAAATTTGAAAAAAGTGAATACTTTTTGAGATAATGAGTGTTTTACGCTTAATCAATCACCCTGTATAGACTTGTTGTCCTTAATATTACCAATTTATCAATCAACTATTGTTGTCATTCGTTTATTATGTAATTTACTGTAATGCTTAAGATAGCATTTTTGGCCATTGTTGTACCATTTTCCCATAACTGTCGGTAACTAATTTGTAAGTATAATGTATATCAGTATGAAAGCCGCCGTGCTCGTATAGAACACATATTATAATTATTATTTGTTTGTATTTAAATCAAATGCCTTAAAACTCATAATTTTTTTCGATGGTATGATCATAAGCTTAAATTTTTAGTTATAGTTGATTAATGATTTCTATGTAATAGTTAAAGATTTAAAATGCATACAAATATTTTGTGCTGTGGTATAGCTGGTATAATAAGTTAATACGTTAAAATAGAATTATTTTTATTTATAATTAAATTAGAACATGAAACGGAAGATTTAATATTAAGTATTAAGTTAAATTTTTCTTTTGCTAGTATATTCCACGTATATACTATATGATTATTTTTTCTTGTAGTTAAATTAAATTCTTTAAAGTACTAACAATTGTTTTTTTGCTCGTGGTATACGTAGGAACACTTTTAGGAACATCACCTTTTGCGGCAGTATTCTACTTCATCAACTTCTTTGTTATCTAAAAATAGGGTTTAATTTACTTTCATATATGTTATATACCTTTTAAATCATTTATGACTTAGCTGCAGTCGATCCCGTCAAAATATTGACCTATTTACGCGCAACTGTGGCGTTGGAATGCTGTCCCGTTTCTGCAATAATTAATATTTTTTGCTAACTTTCATATAAGATAGAGTTTAATCTACTTTAATTTTGTTGTATGTTATAAGTTTTAAATCTTTCGGGGCTAACTGCAGACCATTCCACCATTGACCATAACTGCTGGGCAAATATATGCTGTTTTTACAATAATATTTATTTGTTTACTAATCGGTACACATTATTCTTAATATATTCTATGTATTTAATGTACGTTAAAAATAATATATTTAAGAGGAAGCTACACCCGCATGTGTTGTCTCCGTCTTACAAATGTACAACATAGCAAAAGCTGTTTTGCGCGGGAAAGAACCGAGAAGGCTACAAACAGTAAGAACTTTTTTCATATAAGTGATATTAATAAAGCATCGTTGCATAGCCAAAGTTCTCCCTTTTATGTGGTGAAAATCTCGTTTATTAGTTACGACTGTAGCCTTCTTGGTTCTTTCCTGCGCAAAACAGTTTTAGATTCTGAGTGGAACGATGAATGTATTGATTTTACAATGATGTGGGTTTTTTTATTTTTTATTTTTTTTAATTTTTTTAATTTTTTTTGTGTCTGTGTACACGATAAGTAGTCGAAATAATGCTACGATTTTCAACTTCAGTATCTTGTTCGATC
>NC_042493.1:14411638-14425991 GCF_005508785.2 Acyrthosiphon pisum
TTCAAACTATCATAAAATTTAATTTGGCTTTCTATAGATATTTTTGTTTGATAATGGTAGATAATCTATAAGGAATCTGTATTACATTTTCATATCTTAGATTTAAAAAGAAAAATTTTTATGAATTTCTAACTCGAAATAATTTGCAAATTTTCATGATTTTTCCATATTTTGTCATTTTTTGAACTTTAAATGCTTATAAAAAAAAACTGTGACTAACGATTTTTAATAGTTTACATCTGCCTTTGAAACAATATACTAGGAGCCTTCTATTAAATTTTCAAGCTTTTTCAACCAACAAATAAAATTTTATTGGTATTTATATAAGAAAAAAAATATAAACAACGGAAACTACAAATGTCTATAAACAGCTCAAAATAAGTCAGAATATTTGGAAAATATTATGGTGTATAGAAAATGATAATATAAACACCCAGTCAAAATTGTATGTACCTATGGTCATTTGTTTTAGAGTTGCACTAAAAACCAAAATCGATTTTAAAAAATAAAAATTTTATTGATATTTTTAGAAAAAAAACTAAAAAAAAATGGAAAATGAAAATGTCCGTAAAGAGCTCAAAATAAATCAAAATATTTTGAAAATGTTATGGTGTATTTAAAATGCTAAGATAAACATTCAGTCAAAATTTCATGTATCTACGGTCATTTTTTTTAAAGTTACACCAAAAACCAAATTCAATTTTGTGAAAAATCAATTTTGCGTAAAAATTCCCGTTTTTCCTTAATTTTTCTTTTGTTTTTCCCGGCGCTTTTGAAAACTACTGGGAAATTTAAATTTTGACCTCCCCAATGCACCAACGATATTCACTTTCCGATCGAACAAGATACTAAAGTTGAAAATCGAAGCATTATTTCGACTACTTATCGTGTACACAGACACAAAAAAAAAATTTTAAAAAAAATAAAAAAAACACACATCATTGTAAAATCAATACATTCATCGTTCCACTCAGAATCTAAAATTATATGAGAGTAATATCAAGGATTAATGATTAAATTAACATAATATTGTATATAATTAACCAATGGTAATATGGTAATAATGGTCTCATAGTGGAAATTATTATTTTGAATTACTTAGGTCTTAGACGCTTCAATATTTCCAAAACATTATCTGATCATCATTTAATAGTAAAAATAATGGTGGTTCTCTTTAGAAAAATACAGGTTTCTTAGGATTGTATAACCACAGTATACTTCTTTAAAATCGAAAAAAATTTAGGTATTTGGAAATATTCGATTGCGATGAAATTTGGTACAGAGATAGTCAAATATTTTAGATCTTTTTTATCGTGCAAAAATTTAAATATGAGGTAGTTTTCAAACAGGGTTTTTGAGATTACTACGATTATTATTATTATTTTTGTTTATAAATAGTTTTAATGATAATAATAATTATTATTGATGCGATAAGCCTGTGTATTTTAGTACAGAATTCATCGTTCAAAATTGTTATATCGAATTCAAACCACGGTTTCGTTGGAACACAATTTTTTACATTTTTTGATACTTTAGAGTTATATTATAAACTTACTAACGCACCACGCGGGGTTAGCGATCTACCTTATAGGTAGATTTCCTACCTGATAATATACTGCTCGCATAATCACAAAAACCTAACAATAGCAACACGTTGTCATTTGTTTTGTCAGTTAGTATAATGTAATAATATAATGTACCACACGGCACACACGCTGTCCTTCCATACAGCACTTATCCTAAAGCAAAACGAGTATTGTACTAAATTTACATCAGATATTAAAATGCTCTACTCTATTATTAAACAAAACTTTTTCCAACAAGTCAAGTACAATAATAAAAATAAACTCTCAGTCAAAACTCAACTATTTAAACCAAAATTAAGAGGTCATAATGAACCGACTATGAATTGGCCACACGAGAGTTACACATGATGGATACAGGTGCGTATCTAGCTAATGGAAAAGGCCGAACCTCCGACATGCCGTTCTTGCAATTCTTTAATCACATCACCAAGGTAATCTTTGCCAAATCTTCACGGAGGCTAGAAAAGAATGCAAAATACCAGAACATTTATACAAAGCTATAGGACCCTATGCGAACACACAAAAAATAATCACATTTAAAAAAAAATTGAAATGTAGGTACAACTTAATTTTATTTTATTTATATTAATATTTTTAAACATCAAAACTCTTTAATGTACATAATTATATAATAAAATTGTAAGCTAATAACCATGAAGTTGATGCTGTAACAATAAAAAAAAAATAATAATAATATTGTTACAAATAAATGAAATAACAATCTAGGCGGCTGAATACACACGTTAATTAATAATTATACGAACGCACGTGATTATTACACAAACACCCGTCGCGTTTGGTGAAGACATTAATATAATAATATTATCCGTACTTAAATAATATTATTATTGTAAACATACAAGATTAATAACAATTATTAGCGGCTTTTTTACATTTTAATAGGCTGCGGTAGTGTTCAGTCGGCGAGTAAATGGTTACAAACGGCTCTATGGCGGGGGGTGTTGGTGGTGTGTGTAACCATTAATAGGTAATCTGGTATAATCGTCGTTCATTCGCAGCGGGCGATCGCTGACCCGCAGCGATAAAAGATCTCACGCCGCCGTCGTAATTTCGTTCCAAATTGATATATGCTAAACGACAAAATAATATAAATAGCCGGCTAATTTATTTGTAACTGTGCGGTAATACGTCACAGTAAAATTTCACATTCCTTTTTGTAGACTGCGGCGAAGGTAAGATTTCCATGATCACATTTAACAACAATTTACTGTTCGAAATGTTTTGAATCAATACCATTACCTACATAGTTTTCCATTGATCTCCGCGTATAACAAAATATATTTACTGTAACATATGCGAATATTTCGCACAAAATTGTATAACAATTAAAAAACTTAAATTAAAATAATCTAAATGTCTTTAATCTTTATTGTAATTATAAACTACAGTGAAACTTCTCTTACGGATACCTCTATAAGCGTGCGCACAGGGGGTTGGTCGGGTAGGCCGTGGCCCACCCTGCGAGACGTACCGAAATTTGGATACATAGTAATACATGATCTAAACATCACAAATTTTAATTTTTTGAATCATAAAACATTAAATAGGTAGGTGAAAAATAACATTGATACTCAATGATAATAAATTAAATGTCTTTAAAAATGAAATTGATAACATATTACCATTACAGATTGCAAAATTGTATTTATTTAAAATTTAAAACTGTGTTGACAATTAAAATATTTCTTTTTTAATTTTTAAAAAATATGTATCTGTTTATTATCATATGAATGATTTGTGCCTTAAATAATAGGTGATTATGAGTAGGTAAATTAAAGTATGTAACATTTAAATTGTTTCTTCCATCAGAGTTGAGGTTTCTTAATTTCTATTGACTTGGCCCGCCCTGCCACAAATGTCTGCGCACGCCTATGACCGTCCATACCTCGGATACACGTCAAAATATCGCGGCAATATTATCGCGGAAAAAATATCGTAAAAGTAAATATGTAGTTAGAACAAAAATATCGCGATTATATAGAATTTTATTTTCGTGACAATTTAGTTAAACAATTATTATGATACAATATTATAAGTACAGAAGACATATAACTAATAATTTTATAATACATACCTAGCATCTTATTTTCATGACAATTTAAGTAAAAATAAAATTTTAATACGAAATAATAAGTACATTAATATATAATTAATAGGGCCAACACTTTTATGCATTTGCATATTTTTATTGGTTGGTCAAAAAACTAGCTAGTTTATACCAAAATTTGTTTTATAACTTAACGATGCTGTATAAAAATTTCATTTTGCATATTTTTACCTATTATGGGTTTTTTTACATTTTTAGGGCATATTTTAACATTTAGTATATTTTTGGAGTATATTTAAGATCTTAAAAACTCGGGAATTACAAAATATTAATTTGTTTCACTCATATACCTTATAGGTATTCAACTCATTTATGAAAAGAGGTAATCTAATCTTAATCGCTAATCATTATTAATCATTCATTACAATAAAATTTTTTTTAGAGCATACTTTAAGGGCATATTTTTGTAATTTTTAAATTATAACTGCATAGATATTTTATAGATTTTTAGGGCATATTATTAATAATATCGATTTTGTGACATTTTAAATTATACTACCAAACGATTACTCTCGTACACGAAACAAACAAATTATAAAATTGTTATTTTGCGATAATAATGACGCACGAGATTATTGATGTGCTATGAAATGAACCGCGACGTTATTTCCTGGATATTATTACCGCGATAATTTGACGAGACACCGAATACCTCTAAATATCAGACGCCTCCAAGTAGCGTAGATATACATTTTTTACGACCGAGAGTTATTGGTATATTTAGAGATTTGAAGCTTTCACTGTATATAGGTACCTACTAATTAATAATTATATTATTATAATTTATAATTTATATTAATTTATTTTTATATAATAGTAATATATTAATATAACATTGATTAAATATAAATTTATATTTCATACATTGTAATAACTATGATATTATATTATATTTTATCATGATGTGGAATTATTTTAAGTTTTTAACTCAATTGATCATGTTCATAACTGAAGACCGTGTTTTAAATAGGTAAGTACATTAGCGGACATTTTCAAGAAAGTGGTCCTTGAAATTTGCAAGACACAAACTGCCGGGGCACTTTACATATTTAATATTTTAGAGGGGGTAAATAATTAATTAATGTAATTAATCCCAATTTTCCGTCTTATTATTAAGAAAGTTCCAACTATGTTTAATTATACTTATTTAATTATATGCATCAACACCACGATTTAGATTTATTACTTAGGTAAGACCTAAGAGTTTAGAATAAGATTATTACCTTAGCTGTGGCGTATTGCCTTCTTTTAGCTTACCTATATTTAATATATGGTTATTTATGTTTTGCCATTTACTACTTTACCAGTAGGTAATCAAATGTTGGAACGTTTGCATCAGGGAGGTTATAGATAAATAAGATTGATGTGTTCATGTATTTAAAGTGGAGGGAGAAAAACTATATTTCACCTCTCAAATAAATTCTAAATACCCCACTGTACCTAAGCATAACACATAAGATAACTAATTTTTTTCATTCTTTGAAAACTAATTGTGTATTTTTATGAGAACCAACTCATATAGTCGTACAAAAATATTATTATATACACATTCTATATTTCTATTATTATTACCATTGATAAATTCGTATTGAGCGTATAATATAATGTATTTGTGACTGATGTCTGATAGGTATATGTATGACTATAGTCTGATTCGCTTTTTTACAGTAGGGTTATCTAAAAATTATAGCCCTACCAAAAAGACACCACTCTCGGGGCGCTACAATTGCGGCTCATATTTTGCTGGCCGTACTTTAGCAACACTTTTAAACATACCTGTATTCAAGTTTTCTATAGTCAATCCTAAGAGCGAGTAAATTAGGAATGACATTTTAGTTGGTCGAATATAATATCATGATAATTTGAAAAGTTAATTTAATATAATAAATTGTATCCAGAAAAGTATTTTAATATTTGACCAATCTCTGAATCTTTATTTTGTAAAGCCATCGGAGAGTCCTAAGGATTGAAATTTTCTTCACCACGCCTGTCCTATGTATAATCTACATACTTTTAGTTTAGATTGTGGCGAAACTGAAGATACTGTCTGCTTCCACGTGAATAGCCTTTTAGGTCTCATTCGATTTTCTATAAATCAAAATGATTGTGTGTAAGTAACACTGTTTATATCAGGAAGTAGGAAAAAACTAAAGGAACGTAATTTATATTTTTTACACAATGAAATGTAAAAAACTGATAAAATAGTTTAGGGTAACTTTTAAAAGTTCAATCATCAAACATGGTTTTTATTTTGCCAAGCATCTCTAAATTATGCGTAAGACTATTAAATTTTATAAAACTCTTAAAATAAATAAAAATAATCATTATGTTATCACTTTTTAACAATAGGTAAATATATTTTTGTAACGTATATGAACAATATTATAATTTATAATGTATTATTGAATATACATATTATCAAGGCTGGGCAAGTTAATGATTTTTTTTTTAACTCAGTTAAGTATTAATATGGACCAATAACAAAAAGTTAAAAGTTAATACACATATTTTATTAACTTTTAATAAAATTAAATTGTTTTTTACAACACTAGCGTACTTAATTTTTTTCCAGCTCAAAACTAAATTATAGACTATAGTGTTTATACTTAATACAGTATTTCCATATAAGTTAAATTAGACATTAAATATAATTGTATATTTAAAAACAATTCACGGTAAATATGTTTTGTCATAAAAACGAAATAGACTGAAATAGTGAAATATAATAAAATTAAAAATAAAATAAATTAACTTAACTTACTTCTTAAAGTTAAAAATTAATTCGTTAATTTTACGTTAATTAAAAAAGAAATTTAGTAAGTTAATACAACTAAGTTAATGGAAATACAAAATACGGTAACTAGTTAAGTTTAAATACAGTTCGTGAGCTCAGAACCAAAAGGCGCTATCTCAAAATATCAAATTGTTCAGGATAGCAATTTTAAACTATTTTCAACTTGAAAATGTATTATCTTTTTTCGTAATGAATGGTTTTTAATGATTGGCACATCTAAAAATTCACAATGTTGTTCTGCGTTAACAATAGTCATTTGTGTTTTTTAAAATCAAAACGTAACGTAAAAAAACAAAAATTAAAAAAATGTCCTGTTAGAACCAAAAAGTTCTTCAGATAGAACCTTTTGGTTGTTAATATAATTTTTTTCACTTAATTAGAACTATTTCGTTCTGAATTAAATGTAGGTTTTTACTGAGACATTACCAACCCCAAAATAATAAATAATGTGACATTGACTTTTCGTTTATAGATCCCTATTTCAAGGTAGTAATTTGGGAGGGGGTTAAGGATTCAACCACTCCCCCCCACCGCAATTTTCTCAGATTATGTACTCTTATAAATTAAATATTAAAGTTATGTATGGTTTTAATTTTCATAACCGTTGTCATGAGTAAGTCCATGCCTTATTAATTTATAATATACAATTTTTTTATAGAAATCTTTGCTTTGCTGATAAATGTGCAATAATTAATAATATTGTACCATCATATTATTATTGTATGGTTGATACAATGAATAAGAGATATTACTTTTTGGTTATCACTTATTTATTTTATCATGCAGATAGAACCTTTTGGTTTAAACACTATTAATAAGAACCAAAAGGTGCTATTTAGATCGCTAACAAAAAACAAAAGTATAAATTGGATCGATTTAGCACCTTTTAGTTATGAATAACTTCGTAAATAATGAACCTACAAAATTGGATGTGAGCTTGGATTATAGACCATTGACCAATAAACTCATTTATACAAAAAAGTGGATTTTCGAAAATATCGATTTAGCACTTTAAATTTTGAGCCCACGAGTTTGATAGGAATAATTATTATTTTGCGATCACGATTCATTTCATTGGATTTTTTTATTTATTTTAAAAAACTTTGTGGTGTGTCTTACAGTGTGGTTATGAACGTATCTATATTTCTGATTGGTGTTCTTGATTGAATAATATATTATTGTTCATTTGTGCTCTTCAGCTTCTTCGTCTGTATCCGAAGTATGAATATATCATTCAATCATAAAAATAATGAGAAATAAAATACAATTATATTTTTATTTTGTCCAGTCTAATAATATTGCATGTAAAGTATTTAAAAATTTTTGTGTACAACTTCAACTTCTGTCAATGTTTTTTTATATATATTGACTATATTATAATTATTCCATTAAAATTTATATGGTTTATGAATACACGTCATTGCTTACTAGTTTACTATGGTTGAAACTTAATAAATATAAAAAAATAATTGTTATGCAACTGCTTCTGTTTGTGTTTCATTTTGTACAAAATTTCCAAATGTAATATTCAAAAAAATTAGCAATGGTAAAAATGTAATGGATTATTATAATTTTATAAGATATAGTATATATTTAAAACTTATAATTTAATATTGTTAAGTACGTCGACAATATATTAGAAACAAATATTTATAAATACTTCAAAACAAAGTTCAACAAAAGTTTGTTTCATATTCTTTACACACGGGTATAGTTAGAAATACATAATATTATATACAAATATATATTTTATTAATATATACATTGTAAGATAATTTCGAATGACCATTCGATAGGATGAACTTGTAATAAGTTTGTTTACCGAAAAAGATTGAAAATTCCTGTTGGGAGTCGGGTAGGCAATCATACTTGCATGTACCTACTGACGGTTTCTGACAATGACTGTAAAAGAGCGCCTTACTTTAAGATTGATAGATAATCAACACACAATACAACGACTACGATATGGATAATATTGATGAGACAGACCATTAAAGACAAAGAAAGGAAACGATCCGTACGTGAAAGCAAGTGAACCAGGCTATGCAACAGGAAATATTCAAGAGGCTTCAAAACAGAGAAGAGAGGTGTCAGTTATGAACTTAATAAAAGTACTCATCGAGTTACAGGTAGAAGATAATTTATTAGCGTAGCTTATTGGTAAAATTGAAGAGCATGGAAATAATATGGAATATGCGCGAAACGAGAAAGAAATAAAGAACCACTGATTATTGTATATTTTTGTCACCTCAATAAATTGTGACGCCAATTATTATTGTGTCATCACTTCACCGGTGACGACCATGAATAAGAAACAGAGGTACCTACGGATGAATAAAAACATTAAAAACAAGTAAATTCAAAAAGGAGCTGCTGCATTAACGAGCTTTTTCAGGAGAGCACATATTTACATTATTTAGACAGCGCCCGATGAACTGCAATAAGACCAATCACATATTGCGTTTAGACCAATAAGCGAATTCACCCAGTACCAAAAGCCCGATTTTAATTTTTAAATTATATTTGAATTCCTTATTCTATTTTATAGGTTATGTAGGAAATGGATTTTCGATTTTTTTGTATTGTTTAGTGAGTATATAAAAATAAAATAGATTTAATTAATTTGGTACTATACACTATATTACTATACATTATACAACATAGAAACAAATTAATTATATATATATACTTTTATACTAATTAAATAATACAAAAAATCGAAAATCCATTTCTTACATAACCTATAAAATAGAACAAGGAACTCAAATATGTTTTAAAAATTAAAATCGGGCTTTTGGTACTGGGTGAATTTTCCTTCCGCTTTTTGGGACTTTCGTGTTGAAACTTTTTCGATCGCAAAATTTAGTGACGAGTACTGCGCGTATGTACGTTAATGATTTTCAAGAACTTTAGTCGTAGTTTATCTTTAATTACATAAAGAGTTCAGGGAACTCCCGCACACTAATGATCAGTCACTATACACACAGTTACACTCATGACGGATATAGAATATTGCCTAAATACGACCCCTTTCAGCAGCCTTAATTAGATAACTTATTAAGGGGGCTGGAGCGTAATCAATTCTAAGGAGTAAAAACTAGGCATTTTATATTTCTGTTCATCTGGGTCTTGTGAATGTGTTGAAAGTAAATGAACATTAGTGTACGTAATTCGTAATACTAATCACGTTTTATAGGGGCATCATAGTGACCTCCCGGTAGATGTACGTCTGTAATTTTACCTACACATGTCAACATAATATATTGCTTTATAAAATGACAAACATTTTTTTTAAAAAAATACTACCTCTGACTTCAAGCGTAGTGCTCAATAGAATGTTCCGATTTCAATTCTCCTCTAAATTTACTATGCTTTAACTGTCGTATAATTTTCATATTCTATATCAATGTATTTCAATTTTAATTATGAATATGATCTATTTTTACTCTTTTTGTTAGTGAATTTCTAAGTAAAAAAAATTAAAAATCAGAAAAATTAAATTGTCAAAGCATAGATAATTTAGTGACGAATTCAAATTTGCTTTCAAAATTAATATTGGAACATTATATTGAAGTCGTGAGCTATGTTTTCGACCAAAAATGAATCACGCTCCAGCCCCCTTAACTGCCAATAAAATTAAAATATTACCATAACGTTTTGTTTGATTCATTTTTATAAAATGTTTATAAATATTTACAAAATATATTAAAGATGAGCGTTTTAATAAAGCCTTTTAGCGTTTGCCTTTTGTGTAATACTTTTTTATTTTAGTTTATTACTTTTATTATTAAGGCTTTATGACAGTTGTGCAACTAGCTAACCGAATATACAAATAAGAAATGTCTAAGATAAGTCTAAGACTGAGTACTGTGATACTGTGTATCCTCTCATTTTGAAATACAAGATGTATTAAAAAACTAAGCAACTAATTTGGAAATAATTATAATTATCTTTATTATATACTATCCATATAGAAATAATATTCTTTTGGCTTGGATAAAAATAGTATTTATTACGAACTTAGATCGTATGTTTATGGTGTGTGTAATGTGTATGTGATGCAATGTGTATGATCTTGATCTTAGGTTACGAAGGTTCGAGATAGCATGAGCGTCTGGGGTCTTGAGTACACCAGCTGTGAACTATAAACAAAAAAAAATAAGAGCCATAACGAATATAACATTTTGATGCGATTAGTGGGAATGCAAATGTAATTTCGATTGTGCTCAATCAAATACTATAGTTATACGACAATACAGAACACTGGCATATAAAATTAAACTGGCGAACTATTAATTATCAAAATATCATTACAATATTGATAGCCGTCATAGTTATAATAGTTGCCTATTTTACTCCTTACAATTAACATGTATAATATAGCAAAATATAGGAAAACTTGAAAACTATCTACAATCTCGGGGGACAGTGATAACAATTTGTTCGCTATTATTTAAGTACAAAGTGTCCTGTATTATCGTACATAGTATTTGGCTCAATTCATATCACTTTCAACGCCGGCGACGCGTTTACGCGTCGTAACGAGATTTTAGCATTTGGCTACTGATTCGTTTACGCGTAAATTTCTTATATATTTTAATGTCATTTAATTATTATAGATTTTATTATAAATATCTGACATTTGAAGTAGCCATAGGGAACAAACATAAAAAAAAATTTATTGGTGTTTGAAATCATAACTATAATCGTATATTTTCATCCATATTATAATAAATATATTATATTATATGGCCTGGTGTTTTGAAGTTCTCCTACATAGTTTACACTACCTATCTATTATCTTGTATTTTACACGTGGCTCACTGGCTCCTCGGTAAAATTTGACATGACGCGTAAACGTGTCACCGACGTTACACATCCAATGTATACGCAGAAACCGACAATTGTCGGAAAGAGACGCGCCGCGGAAAAAACTTTGCCTCGAAAATTTGCCTCCAATCAGACGGTGCTATACTCAAATGTACTCAACTACGCTATACCACTCCGTATTTAGGTTTTTGTTATGGGAGGGAATATGATTTTATCCAGTAGCCCCGCTTTTAAACCTATTAGAGACTCCGAAAAATGTTGCATATTATACACAGCCTATGGGGGAGGACTGATCCTCTTGATCCCCCCGTAAATATGCCACTGTGCCGCTCAACACTCCACGCGACGCGCAACGGTGTTTTAGATATTTTAATCCTCAGGAGATATTATTACATGGTTTATGCCGAGCCATGGTCGTTCGAACAATTAATGTTTATGAATTTGTGTGGAATTCGGTGCGTCCATACGACCATACAATATATAGGTAGTACTCGATACATACAGTACGTAATGATAGCCACTATTCATTAATATACTATTTTAAAAAAAGTGTCATCATCATAACCCTAACATATACCTATATCATAGTATTGTATAATGTATATACAGCCACACAGATGTTCATATTGTAATATGTGGTCATATACTATTATACCATCTTTCGGCTCTTTCTTTGTAAAATAAACTGTTTCATCGGCTCGGACGATACCCATCGACCCGATCCACACAACAGCATTCTCCCTGCGTATGCCCTTAGTGACAGTCATACGTAGTGAGATAAATAATATATGTTCAGTTTAATATTTGTGTATCTTAAATAATAAATGTACTTTTAAAATATCTCTAGTATATTCATTATATTCTTGATTAATCAAAATGATTATAAGTAGATTAATCTTAAACCTATTTCTTCTTCCTTCGCTCACCGAATATATAGCAAGTCTGCAGTCGAATTAGGGTAAGTTAATTTACTATATAATTAAATCCTTATAAATATATATATGTGTTTATGCATATACACATATATACATATGAGAAGGTGGTAATTTAGAGTGTATATACAATATATATAAATAGTAAATAATATAAATAAAAAAGAGATAAATACGTATATATTGCATGCTCATCCCATCTTCACATTACCACATAATTCAGATTATTTTTAATAATAAATGTTCTTGAAACAAATTACTTATTACTTAATATGTAATTACTTATTACAAATTACTTAATTACCGATCAATTACTTTTAAATCAATTTATGCTGTCACAGGTAGATCTATATAATAATATATACTTGTAAAATCGGTTGAGTTAATTTCTTTTGGACCTCAAATTTAGTCTTCTCAATGCATTGAATCATTAAAGAAACGTTCTGCAGTCATTGTAGATGCTGGTATCGTTAATATTAATTTAATAAGTTTTTCTATCATTTTTTACATTTACATAGGTATTTCTTAAATTATTAATAATAATATCTGAAATACTTGCTATAGCAGGTACTATATAGATTGTATAACATAGGAAGTTGTGCATGAAGATAATGAATTGATATTGTACAGCCAAAGTTCTGCTTTTTATGTGGTGAAAATTTCGTCTCTTAGTTATGAGTTATGGCTGTAGACTGTAGCGTTCTTGGTTCTTTCCCGGGCAAAACAGTTTTTGCTATGTTGTACATCTATAAGACGGAGAGACATATACGGGTATAATGTCCTCTTAAAACATCATAACAATTTTTTTTCTGTGAACTATTAAATAATTTTATTTGACTTTCGAGTTATTTTACGAGCGATATACTCGTAAAATGATATTTTAGTTATAAGCCGAAAATCGAAAATATGCTGACGGGCATACCGAGTATATTCTCACGTATACGTACGACGTACCAATACATCGCTGGTTTTATCTTAATCGTTTTAGTCCATGAATGAATAATAACATTGATTATAAATACTATAATACCTATATAATCAATGATTATAAATACTATAATACCTATAATCAATGATTATAAATACATTGATATCATATTAAGACAGTGAACGACAGGATATAGGTAGTATTGTTATCGGTTCACAGAAATGTCGGATAACCCGAATACGGTGTGGGTGAGTAGTGACTATAAATAAAAAAACAAAATAGTCAGCACTTGATAGTCTGTAGGTAGT
Organism: Acyrthosiphon pisum; assembly: GCF_005508785.2. Taxonomy (NCBI): domain Eukaryota; kingdom Metazoa; phylum Arthropoda; class Insecta; order Hemiptera; family Aphididae; genus Acyrthosiphon; species Acyrthosiphon pisum. The sequence continues at coordinate 14,425,145 of NC_042493.1, forward strand.
AGGTACTCCGTGCGCGTTAAGAAGACGTCACACCCGCTGTGTTGACTGCGTCTTACAAAATAATATGTACAACCATTGATTATAAATACTATAGATCGCTCACTGGCCCGTATTTTACGCGACGCGAAATATTGACGAAAAATGGATATGGCCGTTAAGAAGCGCTGTCGTCGCCCATTAGTTTTTATGGGCGACGACAATAGTATTTATAATCAATGGTACAACTTAGCAAAAACTGATTTGGGTGGGACAATCTTACATAGGTACCCTCTGTATTTACTTTTATAGTAAAATTATCAAAATTCTACAACGCCATAGGGAAGAACTTTATCTGTCTTATTGTTTTAATTTTTTTGATAGCAATAACCAAATATTGTTAATAACTGAATCAAAAAATCGAAAAAACCCAATGTTCTCAAACTGATAACTTTAAATGTTTTTATGTCATTTAAATAATAAAAACACTACGACACAGACAAAGTTTGTCTCTATGCGTTGTGTAATTTTGGTGATTCTACTGTAAATACAGAGGGAGTAAAGTTGTCCCTCACAAGACAGTTTTTGCCATGTTGTATATTTGTAAGACGGAGACAACACATGCGAGTGTGCCTCTTAATGTAAATGTTTATAATTTATTATATTATATAATATCATTATAATATGAACAATCAATGTAAACTAAAAACGCGCACGTACGATACGCGTCCATATGATACGAGCCCTACAAAAATACATACGCGTCTTTATACAATACTAAAATAAGAATAGTATAATAATATAGTACCTAATATTTTGTTTTATTTATGATACGACGACCAGTCCCGCAGTCAAACAACTTCCTCTACCC
>NC_042493.1:14426041-14430865 GCF_005508785.2 Acyrthosiphon pisum
ATTTGTGTATCTTAAATAATAAATGTACTTTTAAAATATCTCTAGTATATTCATTATATTCTTGATTAATCAAAATGATTATAAGTAGATTAATCTTAAACGTATTTCTTCTTCTTCGCTCACCGAATATATAGCAAGTCTGCAGTCGAATTAGGGTAAGTTAATTTACTATATAATTAAATCCTTATAAATATATATATGTGTTTATGCATATACACATATATACATATGAGAAGGTGGTAATTTAGAGTGTATATACAATATATATAAATAGTAAATAATATAAATAAAAAAGAGATAAATACGTATATATTGCATGCTCATCCCATCTTCACATTACCACATAATTCAGATTATTTTTAATAATAAATGTTCTTGAAACAAATTACTTATTACTTAATATGTAATTACTTATTACAAATTACTTAATTACCGATCAATTACTTTTAAATCAATTTATGCTGTCACAGGTAGATCTATATAATAATATATACTTGTAAAATCGGTTGAGTTAATTTCTTTTGGACCTCAAATTTAGTCTTCTCAATGCATTGAATCATTAAAGAAACGTTCTGCAGTCATTGTAGATGCTGGTATCGTTAATATTAATTTAATAAGTTTTTCTATCATTTTTTACATTTACATAGGTATTTCTTAAATTATTAATAATAATATCTGAAATACTTGCTATAGCAGGTACTATATAGATTGTATAACATAGTAAGTTGTGCATGAAGATAATGAATTGATATTGTACAGCCAAAGTTCTGCTTTTTATGTGGTGAAAATTTCGTCTCTTAGTTATGAGTAGGGCTGGGATTTCGATGCACTTTGCATTGTTTTCCAAAGCTTACTGTGCAATGCTCGTCTTGTCACAAATTTGTTTTATGTACATTTGAATGGGAATAAGAAAGTTTATTTTGCATTTTTTTGCATTTTTTGGCATTTTTTAGTTTTTAGGTCATTTTCTTAATTTTTTAGGGCATTTTAGAGTTTTTGGAGCATTTTTTGAGTTTTTGGAAACCAAGTGTATAAATTTGAAATTTTATTTTAAGATTTTAAGATTTTTACACCAACATGGTTTTTAAATAAATATAACAGATTATAAGTAGGTACTCCTAATTCGTATTATATTATCGGACAAGGTTTGAGTAACCTCTACCCGCTTTCCTGTTAAATAATCTTAAATCGGTAAAATCGACGTCCGATGATATTATCGTTCGACGTTCAGTACGAGTTTTGCATCGTTAACACCGTTTTATTACTCTAGTTATATAATTTTTAATTTATTTATAATTTAATATAAAAATGCCAAAAGTAAAATGTTCGACAGCGAGTCGACTGCGTGCGTTTGTACAAGAATTTGGACATAATATTTTTTCTACCGACGGAACGGTGTTATTCTGTAAAATATGCAACGTGAAAGTTACTGCTGAAAAACGATTTGCCGTACAACAACATTTGTCAAGAGATAAACATATCAATGGATAAAACTATGTATTTACAGTTTACACTTGTAATAGATTTTCATAATGTATTTTTTAAAACTTTTTATTGTAATTTATACTAAAATTATTAAAAATATAAAATTTGTAGATTTATTACTCTTTTTTTAGGGCATTTTTCTGGGTTTTTTAGGGCATTATTTAGAGTTTTTAGGTCATAAAAGCATTTTTTTTAGGACATTTTTCGGGGTTTTTGAGGGCATTAAAATCCCAGCCCTAGTTATGAGTTATGGCTGTAGACTGTAGCGTTCTTGGTTCTTTCCCGGGCAAAACAGTTTTTGCTATGTTGTACATCTATAAGACGGAGAGACATATACGGGTATAATGTCCTCTTAAAACATCATAACAATTTTTTTTCTGTGAACTATTAAATAAGTTTTATTTTACTTTCGAGTTATTTTACGAGCGATATACTCGTAAAATGATATTTTAGTTATAAGCCGAAAATCGAAAATATGCTGACGGGCATACCGAGTATATTCTCACGTATACGTACGACGTACCAATACATTGCTGGTTTTATCTTAATCGTTTTAGTCCATGAATGAATAATATTGATTATAAATACTATAATACCTATATAATCAATGATTATAAATACATTGATATCATATTAAGACAGTGAACGACAGGATATAGGTAGTATTGTTATCGGTTCACAGAAATGTCGGATAACCCGAATACAGTGTGGGTGAGTAGTGACTATAAATAAAAAAACTAAATAGTCAGCACTTGATAGTCTGTAGGTACTCCGTGCGCGTTAAGAAGACGTCACACCCGCTGTGTTGACTGCGTCTTACAAAATAATATGTACAACTTAGCAAAAACTGATTTGGGTGGGACAATCTTACATACCCTCTGTATTTACTTTTATAGTAAAATTATCAAAATTCTACAACGTCATAGGGAAGAGCTTTATCTGTCTTATTGTTTTAATTTTTTTGATAGCACTAACCAAAAATTGTTAATAACTGAATCAAAAAATCGAAAAAACCCAATGTTCTCAAACTGATAACTTTAAATGTTTTTATGTCATTTAAATAATAAAAACACTACGACACAGACAAAGTTTGTCTCTATGCGTTGTGTAATTTTGGTAATTCTACTGTAAATACAGAGGGAGTAAAGTTGTCCCTCACAAGACAGTTTTTGCCATGTTGTATATTTGTAAGACGGAGACAACACATGCGAGTATGCCTCTTAATGTAAATGTTTATAATTTATTATATTATATAATATCATTATAATATGAACAATCAATGTAAACTAAAAACGCGCACGTACGATACGCGTCCATATGAAACGAGCCTTACAAAAATACAAACGCGTCTTTATACAATACTAAAATAAGAATAGTATAATAATAATAGGTACCTAATATTTTGTTTTATTTATGATACGACGACCAGTCCCGCAGTCAAAACAACTTCCTCTACCCCACCGCTACCCATGGCCGCCGCTTCGACTCTTGTCAACGAGTTGGTAAACAGTTTCGCGCACGTATTTTTCAAACAACACAACTTCCTTCCCTGCGCTCAGCGCTGTATAGCGACCACCAGATTTCTGGAGAACCAACCAGAAGCGGACGCTAAATCGTCCACCGCCCGGAGTTTAGTGTACACAGCGTGATGTTATTGTTATTTAATATTTTAATAATTTTAAATTTAGTGTCGTAGTCGCAATCAAAGTCGCTTGTTAGTTGTTAGTGCGTCCTGCCAAGTGCCAACTGCCAGTTATCATCAAATCGTCCAAAATCCACTGCAGAGTGACCGTTCTTGCCGCCACCATCGTCAGTCAGATAGTATGTTTTAATTTATTTATTTAACTAAATATTATGTATAATAATATCAGTGGCGTCATTTAAGTTTTCAATAGAGGGGGGCACAGTGCTGGTGCTAGGCATTTGGCCGCCCTGTGCTAATTTATAAATATGCCGCCCTATATACTTACATTTTTTTCGTGTAAAAAAATAATAATTCACATAAATTGAATAAATATATAATTTTATGAACACTTAAATAATATTTGTTATTGTTTTAACATTTTGGGATGACGTCAATAGAAAAATAACTCAAATAATTAATATAAGTGGAACCTAACCAATCCATAGAATTGCACGTTTGACTTAAATATAATATACGATACCTACCTATTATAATAAAATGATTACCAATTATTGCGTAAACTAGTTATTTTAACAGAACCAAAAAAATATTATGTGTGACGATGAACGAAAAAGTAATCCTCTAATGTGATGTGTAAAATCTAGACCACAGTTACTGAGTTACACAGTTGTAGCTTATAATTATATCATTGATTATTAATGAACTGTCGACAGTGCCACTGCGTTATCGATACAAGGTACGCTGTCATCTAGTCCAAAAGCCGCCGCGACGTCCATCCAATGTACATATCTGTGACACAACTATGCCGGTTTGTCTCGGGTGGCAATCAAGCCCGGATTAAGGGGGCAAGGGGGGCACGGTCCCGGGGTCTATTGACTTTGGGGGCCCTTATTTATTCCCTAAAATATTTTCACGTCCAATACAATTTAAAAAAAGTGGGTAAGTGGATGTCGCTCTGCTGTACAGTAGGTTAGAAGTGGGTCACTGTATAATGGACAGTATTAAATTTGAATTCAATGATATAATATCACTGTATAAGAAAAACGATTTCTGAGCAGAGACGGTATATCAGTCTATGTATTAGACATATATATACTTATCTATAGTATTAAAAAAAAATTGACCTATAATATTGTACCTATAATAAATTCCAAATTAATCATATCATAATATCTATTAGGTACTTATAAGTTATAACGCGTTATACATAAAAAAAAAAACCGTGGTAAAATCATAGATATATAATAGTATACTTTAGAAGTTTCAAGTACCCACGAATAATATTATACAATCACAACAAAATAACTAAAATAGTTATCCTAGGTTTTTAATATGTAATTTCGTCCAAATTTGTACTTAAAATGACTATAAAAATAAACTGTGTAAATGTACTTTTTAGATTTTTTGGTAACAGAATACTTACGTGGAATCTTGTTTTAAATTTTTAATTCTTAGATACAAAAATTGAACATTTTATAAATTTTTAACTACAAAATAATTTTTCAAATTAAGATTTGATAAATTTTGTCAAAATTTGATCTTTAAATGCTTATAAAAAAAAATTGTGGCTATGTATTTTTAATATTTTTCAATTGATATTGTAACAATATATCAGGAGCTTTGTATTAAATTTATACACTTTTTGGCCCAACAGATAAAACTTTATTGAGATTTATAGAAAAAAAAACTAAAAA
>NC_042493.1:14431539-14435997 GCF_005508785.2 Acyrthosiphon pisum
CAGAGTGACCGTTCTTGCCGCCACCATCGCCAGTCAGATAGTATGTTTTAATTTATTTATTTAACTAAATATTATGTATAATAATATCAGTGGCGTCATTTAAGTTTTCAATAGAGGGGGGCACAGTGCTGGTGCTAGGCATTTGTCCGCCCTGTGCTAATTTATAAATATGCCGCCCTATATACTTACATTTTTAGAACATTTTAGATATCGATTTAATTTTTTAAGTATAAAAAAGGTAGGTAGTTATAAGAAAAAATATTTGGCTCTTGTAAATTAGGCAGTGTTGAGAAGGAACTTGTTCCAAAAGGAACGGATTTCTTGAACGAGTTCTTTTTGTATGAACAAAGCTTGGAACTGCTTATTTAAAAAAAAGAAAAAGGAAAAAGAACGAATTCTTTTTTTGATGAACGTGAACGAAAATCACAGTACATTTAATTTTAGATTCTGAGTGGAACGATGAATGTATTGATTTTACAATGATGTGTGTTTTTTTATTTTTTTATTTTTGTGTCTGTCATCATGGTTTGGGGCAGTAAAAATGCTTCAATTTTCTTCAACAGTATCTTGTTTGATGGGAAAGTGAATCTAGTTGGTGCATTCGGGAGGTCAAAATTTGAAATTTCCAATAATTTTCAAAAGCGCTGTGAAAAATAAAAGAAAAATTAAGGAAAAACAGGATTTTTTACGCAAAAGCTGTTTTCGAGAAAATCGATTTTGGTTTTTGGTTCAACTCTAAGACAATAGACTTATATATGTTGTTTATATTCGCATTTTCTATACACGATACAATTTTCAAAATATTTTGATTTGTTTTGAACTGTTTAGGGACATTTACAGTTTCCAATTTTATTAGTTTTTTTTTCTATGAATGTCAATAAAACTTTATTTGTCCAGTAAAAATACTTGAAAATTTAATACATGGCTCCTACTATATTGTTACAATGACATTTGAAAAATATTAAAAATCCATAGTTACAGTTTTTTTTATTAGCATTTAAGTTCAAAAATTGAGAAAATATGTAAAAATCACGAAAATTAGCAAATTATTTTGAGTTAAGAGTTCGTAAAAATTTTTCTTTTTAAATCTAAGATTTGAAAATGTATTACAAGATTCCACATAATGTTGTCTACCTTTATAAAAAAAAAAAATGTCTACAAGAAAGTCAAATTAAATTTTTATGAGCGTTTGAAAATCATATTTTTACAACATTTGATATTCGCTCGATTTCTCATGTGACGATTTTCTAATTTTATTGTAATTAAAAAACGAATGACTGAAGGTATTTGAAAATTTCACTGAATGTTTATATAAGCATTTTCTATATACGATAAAATTTTGAAAATAATTTGACTCTTTTTGAGCTGTGTACAGACATGATCAGTTTTCAATTTTTTTAGTTTTTTTTTTCTATAAATATCAATAAAGTTTTATCTGTTGGGCCAAAAAGTGTAAAAAATTAATACAAGGCTCCCGATATATTGCTGCAATAGCAGTTGAAAAATATTAAAAATACATAGGCACAATTTTTTTTTATAAGCATTTAAAGATCGAAATTTGACAAAACTTATCAAATTATAATTTGAAAAATTATTTTGTATTTAAAAATTTATAAAATGTTCAACTTTTGTATCTAAGAATTGAAAATTTAAAACAAGATTCCACGTAAGTAATTAATTCTGTTACCAAAAAATCTAAAAAATACATAAGCACAGTTTATTTTTATAGTAATTTTAAGTTCAAATTTGGACGAAATCACATATTAAAAAACCTGGAATAACTATTTTAGTTATTTTATTGTGATTGTATAATATATTTCGTTGGTATACTTGAAACTTCTTAAGTATACTATTATATATCTATGATAGTATCACGGTTTGTTGTTGATGTATAACGCGTTATAAGTACCTAATGGATACTGTGATATGATTAATTTGGAATTTATTATAGGTACCTATTATAGGTCAATTTTTTTTTAATGTCATATATAATATTATGTCTTATACCTAGACTGACGTACCGTCTCCGCTCAGAATCGTTTTTCTTATACAATGATAATATATCATTGAATTAAAATTTAATACCATCCATTATACAGTGACCCACTTGTAATTTACTGTACAGCAGAGCGACATCCACTTACCCACCTCTTTAAAAATATTTTTTAAATTGTAATATAATTTTCTTTGTTTTTACGTGTTAATTATAATATAATTCCGACATAATGTAGGTAGGTACTGATTTAAAATAATTATTTTTGATAGATTATAAGAATAGAAAATAGTTTTTTTATTATATTTTAATATAATAAAATATTTTACACTGTACATGTATCACGATTCGTGACAACCACAAGTCTTTAAACGTCATGTCAACTAAATAATTATAGCCGTATTGCTAGGTAAAGAAGAAAATAGTACAAAATTAGAGACACAATATTATTGTCACTTTTAAATATTACATGTTTAAATGAAAAGTGAATAATAATATTATGCGGGCCGCACACTCATTCGCTGATCGCTGTTGTAATGTGTGTAATAAAATAAATTGTACTAAAATACTCTATATCACATATGTTATATTATTATTTGTTATAGTTAATCAGATCTCGGCGATTAAATTTATATTTATAGATTATAAGTAGGTATCTATAGTACCTAGTTATATATAATTAGTTATTCGCGTAATAGTTAAGTTATCCTGGTACCCACTAACAAGTCATGTCGCGATAGGAAATGCCGATTTACTGGAATATACCCGCGAATTCTTGCGACTTTATAATAATAATTAATATAGATGCATGGTTGTCGTCGTTAAGAGGCTGTCAGCGCACCATTTGTTTTCTCTCTCTGGCTCACACGCTGCAACATAGACAAAATTAATTTACGCAAAATCATTTTGTCTATGCGTTTAAGTAATCTTAGAGTAAAGTCACCTATTACAAAAAAGATAGAGAATAATATTTTTGAGGGAATGACATATCGATTTTATATTTTATTATTATTTGACTTTGTATTCTACTTCCGCGAAAGCCTACATAAATCGGGGTCAGCAAATATGTAAGAATTTTTAGTTTTTTTTTTTCTGGAGAGGTTCTGGCGGGGCCCACATCATTTTTGTATGTTATCATCATCAATTAGAATATAATTTATGTAACTTAATAGTTTATAAGAATATTGGTTTTTTAAAAAAAAATTTGATTATGTTTAAAAAATAATATTGGATTTGTTAAATATAGTGTTATAATATAATATTATATGTATATTATTATGTATGTAGTAACTAGTATTGTAGATCCTTTGAGCTATATTTATTATATAGGACAAAAAACTATCTAATTCTTTAAAATCTGATTTATGATTATAATAATTAATAATCAGTTCAATCAGTTTAATTTTTTTAATATTTTAATATATTTTAGACTTAAAATAACAAACTACAAACAATACATATTTATTATATGCTATATTAAAAAAAACTTCTAAAAACATTTCGGGGGTCCAACATTTTTTCAAATATAGATACTAAAATATAGATACTTAAAAATATAAAATTTGATTATTAATTATTACCATTATTAAAAACATCAGTCGTCATTATAATATTCAATTTACATAATAGTTAATTATTTATATACATATAGAATTATTCACATTATTTAAAAGTACCTATAAATAAAAAAAATACAAAATATAAAATACAATTTTTGACCCTGGACCCCCGTAAATACGCCACTGTATAATATATTGTATAGTATACAATATATATAGTACCTACTTTCGTGCAAGTCTCTGCATTCGAATAAAATCTAAATCTAAATCTATTCCAACTAAATTGCTAGTTAATAATATTAATAATTATGTTGTCACAATACGGTTCACTACGTGTATACACCGTGGTGTTTCGTGACATGAAACTGTAGATCTACCGTATTGTTCAAACGTTTTCACCGTAATCAACCGCGTGTGCAAAAAAATATTATGTTTTTTTTTATTTGGAATTGAGTACATTAATTATTTATTACCAATTTATCATTGTGACAATAATTTTTTTGTACACTATATAATAATAATATAGTAATTGTTAAACCGACTTAGGGCCGTCCTTACAACATTCGGTTAAGACTAACCGGCAGAATTCTATCGTGCAACACAAAAAAAATTCTGCCGCTTAGCATTATCAGGCACTTAAAACTGTTGAAAATTATAACTTAAAAGCTAATAAAGTATAAACTATGTTTCTTTAAATACCTCACACATTCGCTAAACTTTGGTTTTAATTTACACATAATCAATATTAATTATTATTAAAATATAAAAATTATATTTTTATTGAAAACCAAGTTCATCAGTAAACATAAAATGTGATTTATTCTTCAGTGATTTGAGTTATACTTAAGTTCGGTTATTAACTGGGGTTTTTTAATGGCACAAATCTTTAAATAAACATATTTCTTA
>NC_042493.1:14436097-14437519 GCF_005508785.2 Acyrthosiphon pisum
CAAATGAAACCAATTGAAGCACCAAGCCCATTTCTGAAAATATCTATTTAGGTGCAATAAGTTCATGTAACTATGCAATAGCGATTTATATTTGTATTTTTTTTATCTGACGTGTGTGTGTTTGAAGTACCTATTTAATTAACGTTTTTATAAAAAAAATGTATATAGGGCCAGTGGCACCGTCTCTGATTAAAGTTAACCGGAGTTTAATCGGCTGGTTTGCCAGGTTAAATATCTGTTATCAGCTGATTAAGCTTAATCGAAGTTTAACCGTAGACGGTGCAACTGGCCCTTATAATTAAATAGGATGGTACTTACGTGTTATCTCGACTACCTCGGGTGCACAACCGTGTTATATCGACTACCAAAATATTTTCAAGACTACCTATTATCATCAACCGTGTTATCTGGACTACGACAATTTAGTTACCACAAGTTCTAATAAAGTTATATCTATTTAATTACGTTTAATAACAATTTCAAGCAAAATTAAAATAAAATAAATTTGGCAAAAATAATATGTATGGTTCTAAAAAATTATTACAAAACAATATAATACTTTAAAAAAATTAAATTAAAGAATAATATGTTATAATAATAAAACATGTAATTAATTAATAATTTTTTTGTGGAGGGAAGTACGTCTTAAGATCCATTAGAATTTTATCGAATGGTGTATCGTTTCCAAGGTTTTGTCGCCAAACAAATTCAGTCAGATATGAATCTAAATGATTACGAGCTGTTCCCCTCTATCTTTTGTTTCGCCACTTTGTCGATCCCCATAAGCGTTTAATCGTTTATGTGTGTGCTCCTGTGGTTGGGTCAACAAAATTATAATTGTGATTTACAGTAAAGTGATCGAAGCCGGATTATTTTAATAATTCAGTGTTATAAACACGCCAAGTCGCCAACAATCTGAATAGATCGTGGCACCTTCCTCAATGTTATTTTTAATGGCCATAAGCAGAGTTCCTTGCTATACTTATCGTTTAATTAATTTTATAAACTACCTAATTTAATAAACTTATAAACTTCTTTTTCGTTTGGAGAACTATTAACTTTTAACTATTTAACTATTTAACTATTTAACATTTTTGTTTTATGACTACCGATTATATAATATAGGTATACCTATAGTTTTTATATTTTATAACAATTTAACTGTTTTTAAAAGATCATAAAAAAAAAATAAAAAAAGGTGGGTAAGTGGATGTCGCTCTGCTGTACAGTAGGTTAGAAGTGGGTCACTGTATAATGGATGGTATTAAATTTGAATTCAATGATATAATATCACTGTATAAGAAAAACGATTCTGAGCGGAGACGGTATATCAGTATATGTATTAGACATATATATACTTATCTATGGTATTAAAAAAAAATTGAACTATAATAGGTATATAATACCTACCTATAATAAATT
>NC_042493.1:14438358-14440601 GCF_005508785.2 Acyrthosiphon pisum
AATCGATTTTGCGTAAAAATTCCAGTTTTTCCTTAATTTTTCTTTTGTTTTTCCCGGCGCTTTTGAAAACTACTGGGAAATTTAAATTTTGACCTCCTCAATGCACCAACGATATTCACTTTCCAATCGAACAAGATACTGAAGTTGAAAATCGAAGCATTATTTCGACTACTTATTGTGTACACAGACACCAAAAAAAATTAAAAAAACACACATCATTGTAAAATCAATATATTCATCGTTCCACTCAGAATCTAAAATGGTTTGAAAAAAGAATATTACAATTTTGTATTTACGGAAAAATCAATAATTTTCTGACCATATGTGTTCTAGAAATGAGATAAAACAAATAAACAACTAAAAAAAAAAAATCCCGTTTGCCATTTATTTCAAGTTATGGGTCTCATGTTTTCTAATCCTGAGTGCATAAGTATATTGGAAATTATGAAAACAAACACATGAAACAATTTTCAAAAGAAAATATAATTTATATAAAAGAAAGTCCTTACAATACATTATGATGATTGTTGTTCGCTCACGTATTCTACGTGGTTTTCCTAGGAAATCAAAACTGTAGCCTCTATACCAGAGGTTCCCAAACCTGTGGGTCGCGAGATTGACGATTACGAGTTTATAGCACCGTATCAAACAGATCAATAGTTATACCTATTGAAAAGAAAGCGATTTATCTGAAACAAATTAGTGTTAGTAAGTACCTAAATACCTAAAAAAATGGTCATTCAATGTATTGTGGGTCGCTAAATTTTAAAAAATTCTCAAAATGGGTCGTACAATTTAAAGTTTGGGAACCTCTGCTCTATACCTTGACTAGCCGCCCTCACTAGGATTTTGGAAAATGCAAAATATTAATTTTGAAAATTACTTTAAGCTTTTTATTAAGTAAAGATATTTATTGACATAATGATGGGTATAATAATCAATTAAAAAAAAACAATTCTATGTTAAAAGCAATTCATCCAAATCATTAAATTGATCAGCATATTATTATAATGATATGCTCACACACCATTATAATAAATAAACTAAAATCTTACTAATATTGACTTACAGAATAATAAATAACAGCTAGACTGTCGTTTGTAGAAACCGGTCACATCCAATAAAACCATTATCAACGACCAAAAATATTATCCGTATGATATATCTAGGGATTAAGAAATCGGCCCGCAATTATAACTGTAAAATGTAGGATGTGTGACTTTATTATATGCCACCAGACTGCCAGAGAGAAAGAAAGGCAAAAAAGGTACCTATCTGCCGCCAAAGAATAATTTAGTTCCGAGGCTCACGATAATCTTTTGATAAAGCCGCCTACCACTCTCTGGTCAGCATACCTGTGTCGTCCCTTAAATCAGTGCATGAACACCAGCCACCAGAGTAACAGCCTCTCAAATCTCAATACCGATTTCAACGAGCGAAAACTGGACTTCTTATGATAACCCATAATTAGTGCGTTCTTTGTTTCAATTTTTGTATTTAAAGTATTACTTTGTGTCATATCTCCTACAACATAATCTACACTAACAGATACAACTGTGAATCAGGTAAGGCATTTAATATAATATCTTATATTGATTGCAGTTATTACATTCTATGTGCTTTTTACATAAAATTATATTGTACGGTGTGTTTAAGCCTTAAGGGGATTCGATACCGTGATTTTCTGTTTTTGTCTAACACACGCGCGGCATAGTACTTAAGACGTGTTTTTTGCCAAACATACCAATTGATCTAATGAAGCGATAAAATTTCTAAAAACAGATTTGAATTTGCCATCAATTCTACCAAAATTCTATCAAAATTCGAGCTTTGATCCGACCTGCAAAAACTTCTTATCTTTCAGATAAGAAAAAAATGACCAAAATCTGACATATCAACGAGGCGTGAGAGTCTTTCCTGTAAAAGCATTTTTGTTAGTACTGACTTGTGCATGTGCGTGCGTAAATATATTTGTCTAATAACTCACTCACACTAATATCGATTTACATACTCACACACGTGCACGTTCTGGGCCGAGCCGATACCACGTGTGAATTGAATTGCCTACATTATACTCTTTAATAACCGGGACCGTTAAAAAAAAGTTAATTTGCTTATACAACGCTAGCGTACATAATAAAATTGTTTTCCAACCCAAAACTAAATTATAGACTATAGTGTTTATACTTTATATAGTATTTCCATTTAGGTTAGATTCAAACGATATACATTTTAACTCTAAA
>NC_042493.1:14453410-14454190 GCF_005508785.2 Acyrthosiphon pisum
AATTTTTGGTAACAGAGTTAAATATTTACGTGGAATCTTGTTTTAAATTTTCAATCGTTAGATATAAAAGTTGAACATTTTATAATTTTTTAACTACAAAATAATTATTCAATTTTAAATTTGATAAATTTTGTCAAAATTTTAACTTCAAATGCTTATAAAAAAAAATTGTGCCTATGTATTTTTAATATTTTTCAACTGATATTGTAGCAATATATCAGGAGCCTTGTATTAAATGTATACACTTTTTGGCCCAATAGATAAAACTTTATTGATATTTATAGAAAAAAAAACTAAAAAATTGAAAACTGACCATGTCTGTACACAGCTCAAAAAGAGTCAAATTATTTTCAAAATTTTATCGTATATAGAAAATGCTAATATAAACATTCAGTGAAATTTTCAAATATCTACAGTAATTCGTTTTTTAATTACAATAAAATAAGAAGTTTGTCACATGAGAAATCGAGCGAATATCAAATGTTGTAAAAACATGAATTTCAAATGCTCATAAAAATTTAATTTGAGTTTCTTATAGACATTTTTTTTTGGTAAAGATAGATTATCCTATAAAGAATCTTGTATTACATTTTAAAATATTAGTTCTAAAAAGAAAAATTTTTACGAATTATTAACTCAAAATAATTTGCTAATTTTCGTGATTTTTCCATATTTTGTCAATTTTTGAACTTTAAATGCTAATAAAAGAAAACTGTGACTAAGGAATTTTAATATTTTTCAAATGACACTGTAATAATATAGTAGGAGCCTTGTATTAAA
>NC_042493.1:14454290-14454873 GCF_005508785.2 Acyrthosiphon pisum
GATCCTGTTGGATGTTTCATCATAGTTATATCTTAAAAGGTTAAAATAATAGTATAATTAATAATTTTATAATTTTAATTTGAGTAAGTAACACTTTTTAGTTAAAAATAGTCTTACCAAGTACAATACTAAACATTATCAAATCTTCGAAAGCATGTTTTCCAGAGTTTCGACCTTCAAAGTTGTAGTTAGATGCGCAATGGTCTGTTAATAATGTTCTTAGTATCAATGTAGTAGTGTCATTCTGCGATCTTCCCCCACATTGCTGTAATCTACTGATCTAAAATTAAAATTAAATTTGAATTACTGTTTTATTATGGTAGTTTTTAATAATTGGGTGTGTAAATTAATTAATACCATTAGTTGTCGTGAAGCAGACAATTGCAATTTTTCTTCGATATCACACACTTTAGCTACAGATTTAGCAGGTAGAATGAAATGTTCAGAACATTTTTGTCTGATTGTTGATTGGGGTTTAGATTCTCCATTGCTCATGATTAATTTTGTTAATAATTTATTGGTTATCTGTTGGCCTCTTACAATTTGTTGAACTAACAAAATTTGCTGTTGTAATAAATGTATT
>NC_042493.1:14454973-14479035 GCF_005508785.2 Acyrthosiphon pisum
ACCTTAATGATTTTTTCGGAGCACAGCAGGCTGCAGTTTGCTGTTTGGTTTTGTTTTTATTCAATAATTATGAAAATAGATTAAATTCTGTTATTATGATGTATTACGATGGCATATCACATATGACAAATGGCAATGAATAAGTACATTTTGTTTAATCAGTTCAATTTTTATTTCTATAGTTGCTAATCTGTTTAAAATATTATCCTTTCAGTTTTCTTGAAAAAATATTTCTTACAAAATATCTAAAATGTCTTTTTGATAATATTTTTTAGGGGTTAATTTTTTTGAGGGGAGCAGTTTCCCCCTCTCACCACCTCCAAGTTTATGCCTATGGACGCAGTGTACACTAACATTAAGAAAGCTTCCGACAGTTTAGAACTGTATTTTGTTAAAAAAAAACTGGAATGTAACGGTATTTTTGGACCAATTTTAAATGAAATTGAATTAGGCAATTCTATCTCAACGAGTACGTCCGGTGTTTAACAGGGAGGACATCTATCACCTCTACTTTTTTTTTTAATGAATTACCAATATCTTTAAGTAGGTACTGTAAATTCTTAATTTTTGCTGATAACTTAAATCTTTATTTGCCATTTTTTTCAATTGGTGCAGATTGTACTAAATTACAATCTGATTTGAATCGATTATATAAGTGGTGCTCATTGAACGACCTTAATTTAAACTCTGAAAAGTGTTCACAGACAATTTTTTCTCATCAAAAATTAAACTTAAAATTCAGTCATAGTATTAATGGTTCTAACCTAACAGTAGACAGTACCTACCGATCACAGATAAAATATTTAGTTATATAACTACGAACTAAACGACCTAGATATTAACGACCTAGATATTTTAATAATCATATTAATATGATATGCAATAAGGCTCTTCGTGTATTCGGTTTTATACGCCGCAACTGCTCAGAATTTAAAGCTCTTAATTTAAATTTATTAATTCATCATTAAATTAATTCTTTATTAATATTAGTTATTAAGTATAGGTACGATATTCTATTTAGGTACAGTATGTACTGTACTGAGCCCAGGTCTTATTTATATTCAATAAATCTAAATAAATATAATGCTGTTAAAGTAGTTTATTTTAATATAAGTATACGGTATAAATAGGTTTAAAAATTATCTAAATTTTAAAACATCAGTTTGTACTCGTAAATACAATCCTACTAATATTATAAACGCGAAAATTTGTAAGTATGTTTGTTACTCTTTCACGTAAAAACTACTGAATGAATTTTAATGAAACCTTACAATAATATACCTATAGCTTATACATCAGAATAACACCTAGGCTACAAATCATCCCCCTAGGTCCAACCAGGGAATGTGCTCAAACGGAGATTTAGAGATTTACGGTGGAAATTTTTGTTTATAAATGGTTGCCATGGGTTTTAAAACTATTATAATAATAATTATTGGTTGCCGTGAAATCAGTGTATTCATCAATGCATTTAATTTTTTTGTACGCAGTGTTTTGATATTTTATGTACCTATCACAATTACTTTAGAGCAGTGGTCAGCAACCTTTTTGGACTCCTGTGCCACATTCATAAATTAAAAGGAGTTCGCGGGCCAGACAAAAATAAAAATTTTATATTCCAAATTATTTATCAAGAAAAAAAATAACTGTTTAAAACTTTAAAATAATAGACTATACAAATTACAGTTTTTAATAATATAATAATTGTAATATAAACGTATGGAAATTACAACTGCTGATTTAGGCTTAATGTGATTTTTGTTGTTGGATATTGTTTATTATTTTTTCAATTTCCACATTAAAATGACTTGTACTGGCTCTAAGTATATGGTGGAGAATGGAGATGGTCATCAGTTAAGCGTGAATGGTATAGGTTTTAATTTTTTTTCATATGAGAAAAGGCCTGTTCACACACGTAAGTGGATTCAAACACTCAAACCTCCTTATCAAACATCCAATCCAAACATATTTAAACTTATCTACAATATCCGGACAAATATAACCGGTCATGCTTAGATAGTACACATTTGTTGACAAATTCTGCGTCTGTAAATGGTTTTCCCTCCTTTGCAATTAACAAAGCTACATTCACACTGGCTGAAATAATGGCTTTATTTTGAATAGTTACTTTTAAAAAGATCGTTTGTTCTCCGGTTAGAGCTTTTTGTAGTTTTTCAACTTCAATTATTTCTCTTAACTGTCCGTATGGAGAGTCATATTTAACTTAATGTTTGGATTCATAATGCCGTTTGATATTGTATTAATTCACGACAAACAAGGCACACGACTTTCCCTTTATTTTCAACACCAAGTATTATCATATCATATATATATCATATTATGATCCATTTATGTTAAAATACACGACATTCAGAATCTATTTTTTTCTTTTTTTACGTACTGACATTCATTATAATTCGTTTAAAATTTAAATTAACAGGCAAATAAACGATCACTATAAATATAAAGTATAAATTATAATGTTAGTAAAACTACACACTACGCAAACCGCACATACCCGTACGAAAAACGCAACGTTACTGAACAGAATCGAAAATTAAAATTATAGTCCAAATATACTCGTCGTATCCACTTTATCTTATCGGTAACTGCCAAGGTATATCTACCATTATAAAATATGACTGATAGAAACGTTCAATTATATTTATACAATATGATTTTTTTGATATGATATTCAAATAAATGTCATTGTCGTAGAATTTAAAGCGGGCCGTATACAATAATCGCGAGGGCCGGATGCGGCCCGCGGGCCGCCGGTTGCTGACCACTGCTTTAGAGTTAAATTATAAAGTTACGTACAAACAGCACGGGGTCCGCGATCTACCACCGGTAGATTGCCTACCTGATAATGTACAGCTGCGAATCAGAATTTTTATTCCAGGCAACAGAAAAGTTAAGATAAATTTTGAACACCAGACACTGAATATTAAATAACGAATTTAAGAAAGTTTGAGTCATATAGAGTTGTTACATTTAACGGGAAACAAAGTACACGGGATCAGCTAGTTTAATAATATACGTAAAAGATTCGAATCCTTATACGAAAAATTAATACTTTTAAAGGCCAAAAAAATAATAAATATTATTATTAGACAAAATGTGAACTTCAAAGTCTGTACATTTTTTGTTTCTAGTATGAACTACTTAAATTAAATTTCCAACCCTTATAGATAAAAGTATATTAATACAACACAATAATTCCATATATGTACAGTAACTAAGGACAAAAAAATCATTGAGAAATTCGAAAAGTGACCTCTCTAAAGTACCATATTAATCCAATTTGCCAAAATATAAGATACTATACTTATGTTAGAATCGAAGAACTCTTTCTGGAAAAAAATTTGTATACAGGATAAAAAAAAATTAAAATAAACACCATTGTAAAACCAATAGATCCCTCGCTCCGCTCAGAATCTAAAATTAAAATTCAAGGTTTCTAAACTTTTTTGGGGGAACAAGAATTGCGCCATGTTAATTTTTAGCGCTGATGGTCAATATTATTTTGACGGAAACCAAAATTCAATAGTTCGAAATACAAAGCGCAACCAATATACTGAACGTTTTAGTCTTTAATAACTGTGAATATGACGTATACCACCCATTGAATTGCACTCAATATAATATTATAATATACTAGAACCAATCGATATGTACGCATGACATTTTTTTTAATGAAAATTAATAAATTATATTACTTATTGTAATAATTACGTATTATAATTCGCCGTTTCAGCTTTACTTACTGCAAATACTTTTTAAAAATATATCCTCTAACACATTTTAGGTAAAGAGGACACCATACCCGCATGTGGTGTCTCCGCCTGAGATCTCAGTTCAGCATGACCAATTTTTCGAGATTAAATATTAGGCTAAATTTAACTATTATCAAGCTTAAAAGTATACCTTATAAGCACATTATTTAAAACCCACAAGTGAACACATACATTATAATTTTCTTACTTTCATGTAATCATGTTTAATTATAATTTTCGATTCACTATTTAAGCTAATACCTAACACAAAATCGATTATATTGATCGTGAGATTGGTATGTTGTATACGTTTGTAACACGGAGATGACACATTTGGTTGTGGCGTCCTCTTAAAATCAAAAATGTACGCGAACACTATCTGATTCTTTGGGTACCTAACCTCGAGTTTGTTTAATAATTATGAATTATTCATAACATACAATGAACGACGACCTTAGTTACAATTATTTTAATTTATTGCAATTTTGATACAATAATGCAATGGATAGCTCTAATTTATTTTATTCGTGCGGGAAATTTACGACGGCCACAGCGTAGCGTCCGTTTACCGTAAACTGAGAAACCTTTTCTTGAGCCTGGTTGAGCTGGGAACCCAACAGCCATCACTGTCGTACTTGCCTAAGCCAAGTCGTTCAAGTTCCGCGTACTCGGGTAGCCGTACGATAGCGGATGGCTCTTCGTCGTCCGTCCACGTAACCCCTTTGGAATGGTCTCCATCGTACGACCAACCACGTTTGGCCGCCATAACAACGTGTTTAGCCTGTTCGGCGATGTTTCGGGCCTGTGCTTTTTCGTTCTGAATCACGGTTGTTTTGCGTCGACGTTCACACTCGAGTTTAAACCGCTTTGCCGTCCGCTTAAGCAGTTCTACCGGGTGAAGTGGACTGTCTCCGGACGCATGAGGCGGTGGCAGATTAATATTTATGCTCGCGTTATCTTCTTCGTCGGCCGGCGGTGGAGGTAGTTGTGTTTGAAAATAAATGTTCGTAGGCGTGAAACCTCGGGGTGGGAAATCTTCTTCGTCAGCTGGTGGTGGAGGTGGTGGTGGTGGAGGAATGATCGACGAATTCTTGAGATATCGGAGCGGGTAGTCTTCTTCGCCAGCCCGACGACGTTCGGGAGACAGATTAGTGTGAATAGTTTGATCCGTTGGAGGAGTTGAAGGAAGGCGAGAAGGGGGAGATTCGGAAATAGAAGGAGGATTAGATATGTGTGTCATACCAGTGTGTAAAGAGTGTGCGTTATATTCTTCAGCAAGAGGACTATGAGGTATAAGAGAAAGGGGTATAGGTGTAATATCTCGAAGGGAATGATTATCAGCAGAAGGACTATGAGAAGCAAGAGAAACCGTCGTAGATGTAATATCTTGAAGCGAATGATCTTCAGCAGAAAGACTACGAGAAGCAAGAGAAGGCGGCGTAGGTGTAATATCTCGAAGCAATTGATTTTCAGCAGAAGGACTAGAAGAAGCAAGATAAAGTGATGTAGGTGTAATATCTCGAAGCGAATGATGTTTATCGACGGGTGAAGGAGGAGGATATGGACGCTCATGATCTAAGCCATCCACTACCGCGACCTTTCGAGACCGTCGCCGCTGTTTCCTGGCGGATTTCCGTTTTTTTGAAGTCACTGGAGTCATAGCTTCGGGTTTAAGACCGACTGACTCTGAGAAACCAACGGGCTTTGTCGCTTCCAATCGGTACCCGGTGATTGCCATTTTTCGTACACCATACCACCTCGGATATAACGCGTTATGTGAATTGACCGCGACAGGAGGCGGCGCCGCAACGGGCCTCAGGTACGCCGGATACCTAGTCTGGTAGTCGGCCGACTGGTAGTATGGGGCCCTGAAGCTCCCATTGGAATTACCATCAAAGTACATTTAAAAGATAAAACTGAGAACCTTCAAATTTAAAACAATAAAAAAAAACGACAATTGTCTTGTATTTTAATTTGTTTGGTCGTCCTTCGTTTTCCATCACGCTTACGATTTCCGATTTCGGTCTAACGTCTCCATGGAGATGTCGTAAAAGAAATAATAGAAAAATAAACCGTACACAGAAAATTACAAAAAATATACGCCACTGTTTCTCCAGAGGTATACAATAATATTATACTCGCCACTACCACAGCTGCCACCATTATCATCGTCAACCGTCCATTTCCACACCACCGTCACGAACGCGAGCTTGTGTTTTATATTCTGAACGATTTGTTTACTAGAATAAAGTAATTATCGATTTCAAGTAGCCACGACGGACAGACGAAAAACAAAGAAACAAATATATAAATGTATAAAAGAAACTGCCAATGAAACTAATTCCCTATATTATAATGCAGTCGAGCAGACCTGCACCTTTCAGTCATACTATATATATGGACGACGCCGTTCTGCAACGTTAATTTTTTTATTTTACGCGTATTTTATTACTGTCATAACTATTTTTGACTGTTAATAATATCGTCATTATTATTATGATTTCCATTCAAAATATAGACTTGTCATGTGGCATACAAAAATCAACTTACAGTTTTATTAATACCTACAAAAATATTATAAATATTGGGAAATCACAAATTCAGTAAAATAAATATAATAATATTATACTATTTAAACGTTTAACTATAATTAATAGTCTGTTATGTAGTAACTAATAACTAATAAGTAACATAACGAGTAGTAAAAACATGATTTTTCATTTTTTAATCATTCTATTAAATTATAATATATTGTAGGTACCTAATACAACAATTAGTAATGTTTGTGGAATCTTGATTCACAGTTGATTTATTTTCAGGAATTTAAAATTATTACAAACATTCTTTACCCATTGTATTTCAATATTATTACATTTATGTAGATGTAATATATAAACAGCTATGACTGTACATCCTTTTAAAATCTTTTGACAAAAAAATCAGAGGTAAACGTTGTTCCGTTTAAGACCATCGTAGAATGTCCTTAATTGTATAACATTTTTATTTTTGTTTATTCGCTTTTTTTTATGCAACTATGCAATTTATGATATTATAGAAGAATTCAAAAATTATTGCTATAATTAAGTGTACAATAAAAATGTAAGGTATTGATCAACTTGTACTTTTACGATCATACATTTTCGAATATCGATGGTTTTTTAAGAAATGTCATGAATTATTGCCGTAAAATTGTACTCATTCTTGACAGCAAATTCTAAAAAAATATACAAAATATAAAAAGAGCCGATATGCATGAATATGCATTGAGCGTGATTAAATGTGTACTTTAAATAATAAATTGCATGAATGCATATCCCAAATATCCACGGTTAAGATTTGTATTCGAGTTTACAGTACCTATCATAAGACACATTTGCATATTGTGTCCCTTGAAAATCAGCAAATACGAAACAACACGAAACCACATTATCATTCAGTTTGTTTAGAACTATATTATGGAATAATAGAAACATTCTGAGATAAATATTACTTAAATCGCGAGATATTCATTTCGAACTTTGATGATTGTATATAACTAAATAAGCAGGCATTGTATACTGGTAACCATAAACACTATAATATGTACCAGTACAGCAGAACATAACGATCAGTCACTGGTAATTCTTCAGTCATAAATAATTGTATTAATTTCGATATTATATTTAAGTATTTTTAGCACACGATTTTTAAAAATTAATTATCTAAATCATTTGAAAGATAATATCATAGGATAAATCATATACTATAATTATTGGATTTTTCAAATTAGCACCAGCACTATAATATTATGATATGTGTAATATATTATAGAGCTGGATTGAGCTCAAAAATATGTTTTCGAACAGAATTCTTCAATTAATCTAATATACTATAATATTATATTGTTTGTTAAATCGTTGAATCGGTATATTTTTGATATTGGTACTTAATTTAGTTAACGAAATAACGAAAAACCAATTATAAAATATGTAGATGTATTTTAACCTAGCTATTTTATATACAGTCGAGTCTCGATAACTCGAATGTCAAGGGACATAAAAATAAATTCGACTTATGTATTTTTCGAGTTAGACATTATTTTTTTTTTAATTTGTTTTTATTAGAAGTATTATATGTATATTTATAAACTATAATTTATTAAAATTAAATTTTAAAACTCATTTCCTTATTTATTAATTAAAAATGTATTAAAAGATTACATTTTAAAACACAAAATATGTAAATTTCTTACAATTATTTAGAACTTTACTGTTTTTTCCCCCTGCACAGTTCTCTCCTTTTAAAACAAATGTTTGACTCGGTAAACATTTATAAAATAAACCTGTTTCGTCAACATTATAAACGTCATCGGGGGAATATTGATTTATAATTGGCAGGTATTTTACTAACCAGTCAGAACATATTGATTGGTCAACTGAAGCGTTTTCACCACATATTTTACGAAAAACGACGTTATTCCTAATTTTCCAGTTGCTTAACCAACCTTGACTAGCTTTAAATTGTTTATGGCCGAGTTTAGTAACAAAAAAATCGGCCTTCTCCTTTAAAATTGGTCCATTTATTGGAATGTTTAAATCTCTACATTGAATAAACCAATTGAGTAAACTAACCTCTATATCGGGATACTCACAAATTTCATTGACCCTTTATTAGTTTCGTATTTTTGTAAAATATCGTCTTTATTTTTCAGAATAGTTGAAAGTGTACTGGGTGGAATATTAAATTGCTTGGCAATTTCATTTTTCTGTTTACCACTTTTTGTCACCTCACTTATAATGCTCACTTTTTCAGCAATTGTTAATGTAACCAATTTACGTTTAAGAGACATAACTACAAATTGTACACGCTACACAGCGAAGATATACGGCAACTGCCGATTATTTTACAGCACAGTTGTACATAGGATAATTTCATTTGTACATTTGTGATTGTAAACCGGTTATTCTAACGATAAAATGTAAGAAATGACTTCGAGTTATCTATGCTCAACTATTTTTATATTTGACTTATCGCGACAAATATTGCATTGAGTGTATAGGAATTTCCTAGGGACAAAAAAAAAATTCGAGTTATCGAGACTCAACTGTATTAACATCGTTAACCTTGTAACAAAATATGCAAAGGTGGCTTTGACGTGGCGCGTTGGCTGCTCGGAATGCGACTAGGAGTAAGTAACGGCCACAGACACTAGCTCCTGGATGGGTGACCACCCGGGTTCAGAGTAGTTAAAAACCTTACCACACATACACGTGTTTGCTACCTACCGTAAAAACCGTAACAATCGTAAAAACAACCTACCATACCAATCTTATCCATACAACAGCGAATGGCCTTAAGTCGCTGGGCTTAAGTTCAATAATAATAAAAAAAAGTATGCAAATATCAATCCATTTTAAATCGAATTGATTATTTGACATGCCTATTAATTATTATACCTAATTTAATTATATTTTTACTTTAAGCCTCTTATGTATTTCAGAAGTTTATCATTTTAGCGGCCGAGGGCAGAAATAAATTTGCAAGGGTGTTTATAAAGAATATCATAATTTATACAATCGTGATAAAATCCAAAAACCGTAACGCATAAAACGTCAACAGGGACACAACAAGAAAACGAGAGAGCCACTCCATGGGACCTTTCAATGTCACGCTACATCGTACAAACGGATTTTTAATAAACTTTAATAACCGAAATAAAATTTGACTAACGTTATAACAACATGACACACTATATAATAGCTAAAATATAAATAATGGTATAGTTATGGTTATTTAGGAGGCCCTTAGGTCTACAGTTTAGAATGTTAAAAGTATGTTGTATAGTTAAGACTGGGCATTAACGAGTTAAAAAGTTAATTTAATTTAAACTTTTTAACTTAACTAGGTACTTTTGACTTTTTAGTAACTAAACTGTTAACTTAATAAATTTATTTTTTAATTAACGAGAGATTAACGAATTAATTTTTAATTTTATGAAGTAGGTAGATACGTAAAGTTAATTTATTTTGTTTTTAATTTTATTATATTTCACACTCAGTCTATTTCGTTTTCATGTCAAAAAATATTTACCGTGAATTGTTATACATATTATCATATAAAATTCATCTTCGTTATCTATGTTTTATTAGTCGTGTTACCAGTTGTGTCATACTAAATGACCAGAGTATATTTTTGAAAACGTAGGTGTATATATAAATTGAATCGACGTAGTTTTGTCCGAGAAGGAAATATAAATAAGGCTCACGAATGGTCGGAGAGTTGGTGAACATTAAATAAGGTAGAACGGTTATTTTAAATACAAAAATTTGTTTTTCAACTAAAAATGTACACAGTAAAAACCATTTATGTGGTCATTTTTACTCTTTCGAAAATTGAGGTCGGTGTTCAACTTGAGTTATATGGAAACTGTGCACCGATTACGTAACTCTCCGTACATATTTGGCAGTAAATTTGACATGGGAAACCACGGGCGTCGGAAGTGGCGAAAAACACAGTCCATTTGGTAGAAGTTGAGAAATATACACAACACAGGACCTATATGCTACAAATATCTGGTTAACGATTTGTCCGTGTATGACCGGAAATTGTCCATATGGCTATAGACGTCATAACACCGCACTTATCTAATTCTCGTATTATAATAATTATTAGATTATTATAGTAGGTATTATACTATTAATTCATTATAACATTATATTTAAACATAATATTATGCTGATTTGATAACAAATTATTCATGGATAAATATGCAAGAAGTCGTTGTTGATATTGTCAAAAAAATTATTTTTTTTATTATGTTAAATTTGTGTGCATGCCTTTAGTTATTATTTGTATAAGCTAATAAGCTATAATTAATATACATGACTCAAAGTTTGGTACATTTAAAAATAAATATATATATATACCTAATAACTATAAATTATAACATTAGTTATAACGTTATGACTTATGGACTTCGGAAGTGATTCTATTTTATGTAAAAATAAAGTAATAGAAATATATAGTAATGCAGAATGTTTTTATTAAATAAACAATAAACCATCATCTTATCAAGCTTTTTCTATAACGTCATTTAATTTACATACCCACTACAATAAAGATTTAGCTTAGATAATAATATTATTATATTATGCTTTCCAGTTTCTACTGATTAAGTATATTTAGTCTCCAAATATTTTTGAGTATACGGTATATCGACATAAAATAAAGTCCCCCCCCCCCCCCATAAAAATTGCCCAATTTATGCCCATGAAAGTGTAAACCTGAATTACTTTATTAACTATTGACACAATAGTATAATAAACTAGTAAATTTTTATTGTCGATTTAGCATAGCGAAAACCATGTTGTTCTTCTGAAATTATATTAGTAAACACCGCATCCAATTTAGGAGCCTTACATTTTTCAAAGATTTTTGGTAGAGTACTCAGGCGTGATATAGAACAATAATAAAATTGTTGTTGACAAAATTACTATAAACCGCTTTAAAAATAGGCCAATAAGATAAACATAACTAGACTTCCACTTATTTGGATACCATCCGGTTCATATCGATAGGTTAGGTTAGGTATAATGGCAATTCAGATTTATTATTTCTGGTATGAGATCGGGCCATCGGGACCATATTTGTAATGATTAGACAGAGAACGAAAAGTCTTGAATATTTCAGCCACAGTGAATTCAAAATTATTACTAAATTAATATCTAATATTCAAGACCGTGGTCAGGAATAATTATTTAATTATTTAATTTAATATAGACGGATTCAAAATATATATTATTTATGAAACAAGTTAAGTGTCTCATCTATACAAGTTTCCGTAGTGATACCGTACCGTTGGTAATATTTATGTGGAATGGTACCATGCGTTAGATTTCTGCCAGTTTTTTTTTTACAAATTTCCAGAAATATTTTGGATTATTTGATCAGGAAGATTATATTGTTTTTAAATGTTTTTCATAACATCATTTATTTAAGTATTTACATTTTTTCTTATCACAGAGAATTCAGTAGGTATATATAATGTGTTAAGACTGATTGATTCAAATAGTTAACTTAAATACGTACCTATAATACTTTTTAGGAACCGTCTTCTCAATTGTAACTGATAATATTTTTTAGAAATTATTATAGCGATATTCATATCACATTCTATTGACACACTAGACCTATCATAATAATCAAAGTTAACGTTCATGTCATAATAATTAGCAATACTGGGCATTAACGAGTTAAAGTTACTTATGGCTTTTCATTAACTTAACTGTTCACTTACTGAATTCATTTTTTTAATTAACGTGAAATTAATGAATTCATTTTTCATTTTAAGAAGTAAGTTAAGTTAATTTATTTTGTTTTTAATTTAATTATATTTCACTATTTCTGTCTATTTCGTTTTCATGTCAACAAATATTTACCGTGACTTGTTTAGAGTTAAAAATGTATATCGTTTGAATCTAACCTAAATGGAAATACTATATAAAGTATAAACACTATAGTCTATAATTTAGTTTTGGGTTGGAAAACAATTTTATTATGTACGCTAGCGTTGTATAAGCAAATTAACTTTTTTTTAACGGTCCCGGTTATTAAAGAGTATAATGTAGGCAATTCAATTCACACGTGGTATCGGCTCGGCCCAGAACGTGCACGTGTGTGAGTATGTAAATCGATATTAGTGTGAGTGAGTTATTAGACAAATATATTTACGCACGCACATGCACAAGTCAGTACTAACAAAAATGCTTTTACAGGAAAGACTCTCACGCCTCGTTGATATGTCAGATTTTGGTCAGTTTTTGCAGGTCGGATCAAAGCTCGAATTTTTATTTTACTTCAAATAGTAGTAGAAAAATACATTTGAAAAATTACAAATATTCTACATTATTCAAATGCATATTTCATCTTCTATAATTTTCAAAATCGGGCTTAGATCTGACTTACAAAATGTTCTCTACCTTTAAATAAAAAAGAATTGACGAATTCCGACTATTCTACAGAGCGTAAGAGTTTTTCCTGTAAGACATATTTTTGTACCAAAAAACGCACTGGCCCCGACCCCCAAATGCATTATCAAATATTTGTTGAAATTCGATTGTATTTTAGTATTTATAAGATTATATAAATAAATACTATTAGGTAATATTACTTTTAATTAATTACTATTAGGAATTTTATTAATCCCAAATTTTAAATTTCTATGGCGTTTAATGTTATAATTTGGTTAAGAAAATAATGTGTTTTTATTTTGATAATATATTTATTTAATTAACACATAAAAAACAACAATACGTGTTTCAAATTTTTAAATTCTTAAATAAACCATGGTAGAGTGAGAGTTTTTCCTGTAAGACATGTTTTTGTACCAAAAAAACGCACCGGCGCCGACCCTCTTAATAAAAAGCTAACAAAAAGTCTGTATTAATTTTTAACTTAACTGAGTTAACCTATAGTTAAATTCACTTTTATCTCTTAACTTTTTGTTATTGGTGCATATTAACTTAACTTAACTGAGTTAAAAAAAATCATTAACTTTCCCAGCTATGATAATTAGCTCTATTATAATCCAAGTACATAATGTTCGAACAGAGACGATTAGCATAATCAGGTAATGCATAACCGGATGTCAGAACAGGGCATGTGGTATGAGGGCATGTTGGGCAAGCGATACATACTATTATCAACAGTAAATCATTATGTGAGTTATTTGAAAAAAACTAAATCTAGTTGGGTAGCCCGAATGTTTAGTATATTATTCAATTGGTACATATTTAAAGATGAAAAACAGTAATTAATTATTTGTGATCATGTAGAAGTGTGACCGTTACATACTGAGCCAAAATCATTACTCGAAAACCAAACATGAAGTAGATTATAAACGCCATATAATAATATTATGTCTTAATGACTTAATAACAAGATATAGGTACTCTACAATATTTGAAAATTGTTAAATTCAAAAGTAAAAATTCTAATTTTAAAGTGCTTAAGAGTTCAATTTCAATAAGTGTAAAAGTCGATTTCAAGTAAACTTCATGATGAATTAAATAGATTTCGGAAGTTTAATCCGATAACTAGAATAGTCGGTACAGTTGGCATAAGATGTTTTTCAATGTTTAATATTTTGGTAGAAAACTCAAAACGAGATTGAATTCTAAAATTTAATTTAAATTTAATTAAATTAAAAAATAATATTATGTCTTTCTATGCTCAACAGTTTCCATAGCGTCGCAGAGGAAATAATGGAATGCAAAAAAGTAATACGTAGTATTATAGTTACCATCATCATACTGATATGCATGGGGATACGAATTGGATTAAAAAAGTCCATAGAAGAAAATGCTATGAAAGAATCGAACGAGCGTGCAATGCGTACTATTTCTCATTTTACATATCCACCATTACTACAGGCGGATAATGCAATAGAACTGGAAAATAGTCGTAAAATAGACGGTATGTTGAAGAGAATTTTTCATATAAACCTTGAGAGTGTCCAACATGAAACAAGTTACATGGACAGCGGCTTTAACAGTAACGATGCCAGTGACGTTGCAGACCAAATGGACGAATAGTGTATGTGTTTGAAGTAATTAGTATTTAATAATGTTTAGTACAAAAATATTTTATATTCAATTATTTTACATAATTTATATTGTAAGAAATATAATATAATTCTCAATTGATAAAAAAAACATTATATAAATGGAAAGTATATTATTATTTAATTAGTCTACGCCCTAATAATAAATTGGAACATAAAATACGTAGGTAGTGACAACATTTTTTAACACCTGTAAAATATAATATTTGACATTTATGTTATAATATATTGTTTACTAATATAATAAAAATAAATTAAATTTGTTTCTGGTTGTTTTACTAACAATAACAAATTAAAATCTGTTTTAAAAAGTCCAACCACTTAGGGTAAAGTCTACTGAATAACTGACAATCACTATAAACTACAAAATGGGTTCTAATACGAACTTTCTATTGTCTTGTATTATAGTCGTATGATTTTGTTA
The DNA here is from genome assembly GCF_005508785.2 of Acyrthosiphon pisum. Classification (NCBI taxonomy): domain Eukaryota; kingdom Metazoa; phylum Arthropoda; class Insecta; order Hemiptera; family Aphididae; genus Acyrthosiphon; species Acyrthosiphon pisum. The sequence continues at coordinate 14,469,774 of NC_042493.1, forward strand.
GGAATTTAGGATGGCATCTTGAGGGCCGTATATCATTAAAATATCGTACGTCATATGCGCATCAACATGCTGAACAATATAGAAGGGTATAAAAAATAATTTTTGATTGAAAATTCTACGATTGTCATATATCATAGTATGTAATAAATATATGCAAACAATTAAAATTGCATTAATTCAATTAAATTGTAGTCATAATTATATAAATGTACATACATAATATAATATTATATAGAATCTATATTATAGATAATGAATAATATATGATTTTTAAGTTTAAAAATAATAGTGATACATAGCAATAAGTTTTTGTCAAAATTCATATGTTGACAAAACTCATCAAAATATCGAATTTTTTTTAAATTAAATTTTTATAAATAAAAAGTTTTATTTAATTTAAAGTACAGTTTTTGATGTTCAGGAGCCTGTTGTAAATGATAGATAGCACCAGAAATTTAGAAAACAACTTACCGATTTTCGGTATACACCTTTTTTCAGTTATATTGTAAAATAATTTTGATGTGTAAATGATGTACGACCTTGAATGATATATAAATGATATATAATCCAAAAATCGGATGATACGCAACTGTCTTAAAAAAAAGTTCAAATGTATTAATTAACAATAGTGATGTGCAGACGACAACCGGCGATTTTGAGACTTGTATGTGCGGGCAACTCGTCGTACACATTCTTTTCAATGGCTAGGTCAATAAATTGCTAACTTCACACTCGTCTTATACTATCATCTCTGACATCTACCGATGTAACAGTACATAATTTTCATAATTTGAAAAGTACTTAAGTATTGTTTTTCACGGATGTTGTTCTTCTATGCTGCGTTCAACTCGTTTCAATAGTCGGTTTGGCGGACTCCGGCCGCGGAAGTCATTCAAATTCACAGAAAACTGTACTATATTAACAGGTAAGGCTCGTAAAGAACTTTCGAGCGAAAAATCAAATTTTAATTAAAAAAATATGTAGATAGGTGGGCATGTATCTCAGTGGTAACGTTGGTTAAATAATATTATTATTCCTCAGGCATCGAAACACGGACTTAAAATTAATAATTAGTGTAATACTATACACTGTAGGTACACTATACTATACACATAACTGAGAAAAGAGAATAAGGAATTCAAATGTTTTTTTCAAAATTAAAATTGACTTCTGGAATCTTCTTTTTTCTTTCACTCTTAATGGTCTAAATGCACGAAAAAGCGGCCAGCTTTCAACAGCTTTATAAGTTTGATACCTAATAAGTCAATTTACTCTAATATTTAAGGAGAACACAGAAATTGGACGTAAGTTTTGGTATGTTACACATAACTCATAATTTATATAGTTAAAGCCTAGGTAAAGGTAATGATAGTGAACATTTTAAGAAGCCTGAAAATCTTATGTGTAAAATGTGTACCTAGTGACCATCCATTGTGTTGTTATTAAAATATAATTACTACTCTATTACTGTTTTTTTTATTACAAATATTAATTTAAGACTCAGTATATAATATTATGTTATAAATAAAGTATTTCAGAACATAATAATATCAGATATATATTATTTAATTATATAAATATAAAACAATATTTAAAATGATAAAAAAAGTTATAAAATTAAAAATAAAGATATTGATAATAATTTGAATTGCCTAGAAGTAGGTACATTTTGATAATATGTAAACAATTAAAAAAAAAACAATTAGACCTTTCAACAGTAGTATCCAAAACTGATTCTGCCACAACTCGCTAAGGTGAAATTACTATTATTACATGGATTAGAGGCGCTCCACATAGCGGTTTAAACACCAATATCAGAGGATATAAGAATAACAATATAAGAATCAACTCCAATATGATAAGCTAAAAATTAAAATAATAAAATATACCTACATTTATACAAGGTGTGTCTTATGTCATTGTACGCGGGTTTTTTTTTTAACTATTATGGATCGATGGCACAGAATTTCGTTAAAAGAAAAAAGACGTGCTTCTTTATTTTTAACATGCAATTTTTTTAAAACAATTTCAACATTTTTAAACACGCAGGTGTACCAATAGAAAAATCAACTTTATTTTTTCAAATGGTAACTACTATATTTTTTAATGGATTCTGGTAAAGCTTTTTTACTGAAAATTTTGTTAGCCAACTTTGAAACATAGTTCAATATTTTTATTTTAACATACAATCATCAAAATCAGCATTATTATTTAATTTGTTATTATAATCGTAATTAATTACTTCACAGTTACTTTTCTTATAATATACATTTGAATTCTTTATTAGGTGGCTAAAGTAATAATGGTAGATATTAGATAAATTGGTAAATGGTATTCGATTGCTGATATTAATGTCTTAGGTATACGTATGAGGGTTAAAAAAATGGTGTAATGACAAAAGTGCAATGTTTTCATGCTCTTCTCGTAGTGGGATAAACTTGAAATTTGAACCATAAAGGTTCTCTATATTGGTAGGTATCGCGTGCAAAGTATGAATTTAGGAGTTTAAATTCATAACTATTCTTATTTTTTAGTTTTGGATATTTATATTTTATTTCGTACTTTTCCTATCATAAATTCCCATCACACTTTTCTTACAATAGCATTAATTTTGATTCTTTATTAGCCTAAGGTAATACCTTGTGGTATTTGATTCTTGTTATAATAATACTGGACATATCTCTAATTAACTCATATTAAAAGTATGCATAAGTTAGATATAAACCTATATAATATTGAGATTGACTATTTATCTAAATATCTTGCAAATTGTTTATTTTAAATCACGATTATTAAATAATTCTTAAAGAATTTCAACTGCTAAATTCATACTTTGAAAGCGATAACTACCAATATAGGGCACTTACGGTTCAAATTTCAAGTTATAAAAGTTAGTTATAAGAAAAAATTATTTAGCTCTTGTAAATTAAACCTATACCAATTAATTTAATTAAAATCATTAATGCATATTTTAAGAAACTTTAGAGGACCATAGTTAATAAACTAGCGAACCAAAATTGATGATTTGACTATCAAAAATTTTCAAAAAAAAAAAGCTTTACCAGAATCTATTAAAAGATATAGTAGTTACCATTTGAAAAATAAAGTTGCTATTGGTACAGCTGCGTGTTTAAAAATTTTGAAATTGTTACAAAAAAATTGCCTGTTAAAAATAAAGAAACACATCTTTTTTGGATTTAACGACATTCTATGTCATCGATCCATAATCGTTAAAAAACCCCGCGTACAATGATATAACTAAATAAGATACATCCTGTATATATTGATATAACAATAATATATATTAAAAAAATCATAGTAAATGTTCAAACAACTTCAGGACATAGTTGTTCAATTATTATTTATTGGTCCAGACTCCAGGTTGTTTTATCATATTAAGCTTTATGAAAATAATAAATATATAGTAGGTACCTACTAAGTTAACATTAAATTGATTTAGATTAGATGGGAAAATGAGTGTCGCTCTGCTGTACAGTAGGTTACAAGAGGGTCACTGTAATGGATTGTGTTAAATTTGAATTCAATGATATAATATCATTGTGTAAAAAAATCATTCTGAGCGAAGAGTGAAGACCATCAGTCAGCCTGTGATATTATTAAGTATATTTGATGATTAAATGTCATTAAAATCGGTCCAGCCGTTTTGGAGGACTGCGACCACAAACGCCATGACATGAGATTTTTATATAATATTAGATAATGTCCATTTACTCCGTTTGCAATCACCAATAATTCGGATTTTCTTAATTTTAAGCTGTTTGGTTCGACAAAGTATTCCGGTCAAATATAATTAGGTATACGTAACCATGGAATATAACTTATAATAACTGTTATTATTGTATCCTATATTAATTGTGTGCGAACCTTTACGATTCATTAAATTTTTGGAATTCGTCATAAACGTTTTATGCTGAATAAGTACAATATCTATAAACAATTGTTGTCATTTTTCGATATTCGGAAAATATCTCAAGGTCATAAAAAACAAGAGATAATTGAAGAAAGAGTTGCAGATGAAAGTTCAGCACGTATTTTAATATTACCTATATACATATATACACACGGTGAACCCTTCCCTAACGGACCAATAATACATCTACTAAAGATCGGTATACTCATATTCTTGCAGCGAGTTACAAAGGCTGCTATTAAACTCAAATAAAATTAAATATTAAAATATTATTATTGACTAGGACTGCAATGCGGTTCGCTGATTGCAAGAAATTGAACTGAGCGAGTTAAACACACCGAAGCTTATTGAACTTGTTTTTTGAATGATATGGATTTGATAGATTCTGATAACTGAAAAGGTACAAATTAAGATAACACTATTGTTGGGACATGCTTTTGTTCGAGGAAGCGTTTTTACTCCAATATTACTCTCAAACATTTATATTTAATACATTTTTCTTAAATATTACAATTGACAAACCAAAATAACAAATTATAACCACGGAAGAACAACATTGAATTATTGATTTATGGCGGATCTCTGTTTCTACGGAAACAAAATTAAGGTATCAAAATTTAGTTTTTCGGTGATTATTCATCGATGGTAGGTAGGACATCGATCAAAACCACTTGTTGGCACTCAGCGATGTCCACACTATCACCGTGCCAAGTTTGGTCGAGATCGGTTAATCCGTTGCAAAGAAGTATGCCGTTTAGTAAACGGCTATCCCGCGTATAAGAGCTTCGCTTCGCTCAACTCAATTAAAATATTAACAGTGCCGTAGATCTCCGTATAGGTACTATTAGTATGTGTTGATAATCAAGATCTTTTTCGGGTACTAACATTTATTGTACCTACCTATAACATAAATACGCTTATACAGTTACTGTATAAGCGTATTTCATAAATTAATTTTTGTAATCAAGCAATTCGTGTTTTGCAAACAGCTATTATTCGTAAGAAGTCAACAATGAAATTAACTTAATTTTCTATAACTTTGTCAACTGTCAAATTTCACTGAATATTGTAATCTTTTAGATTCTGAGTATATTTATATTGAGTCTATTGATATTACAAATTACTAAAGTGTTTGTTTTTTTTACAACATTTTTAACTGATATGCATTGATTCTATAAGGTTCTCAAGTTTTTTACGCTGAGATGCTTCGTCTGATTTCTTTAACTGAGCAACTTAAACAATGCATTATGCAATTAATCTAAATAATATAATGATCAAATTTAAATGATTGAATATTATAATTTTATTGTTTAAAAATTATTAGAATACCTACCTTTCATAATTAATGTAATATTATGCAATTGCAGGGTGGGCAACATGTTTTTGTAACGAATAACTTAGTATAAATTACTAAGATAATAACTAGACTAATTTAACATATGTATCATCTTTAGCATTATGAATACCTAGTTTACAAAAACGTTCAGTCCCGCGCCGATCCGTGATCGTCACTATAGTGCATATTGAAAATTTGCTTAAAAATAATTTCTGCTAAAGAGGCACCGCTATAGTATTTATCACGGCCATACAAAAAGCCAATTCTTTGCAGTTGATTTCTGTTTCAAATTTCAAATTTTGTCAAAACCACGGTTAATTTGTAGTTCAAAACTTATAAAATATTAAATGCGTATAGCTAATGCTAGACAATTTAATACAAGGTCTTTCATACAACTATACAAGGAGTTCATACTTTTACTGAAAAATTACAGATAATTTATGAAAATTGGTAGGTATGCAAATACAACGTTTTATAAAAAATGAATTAATTCTGATAAGACGTATATGAAATTTACGTCTTGCTTAGTATAGTTGACAATTGAAACTTGATAAATATTTTTTTTTTTAAAGTAATAATAATATGGGCAATGGGGGGGGGGGCTTCAGCCCGTTAGCCCCCTCCCCCCTATGCAGGCGCCACTGATATTGAGTATACTTTAAACCATGTATTGAAAAATTGGCCACAAAAATTAAGAATACTAGGTAATAAAAATTTGATCTTGACAATACACAATATGGTATAAAATAATATGAAGGTAGTAGTTTACTTACTTTATCCTCTTACCAAAATATTGGAGTTCACTAAACATGTTTCTGCACTCTTTCATGCAAACATTGAAAAACTTATTCTAAAAAATAAAAGTAATTTAAAAAAGGATCCTAAACTAATAATAAGCCATGTTTGTAAAAGCTACTCACTAAATATATGCAAAAACTGCAATACACAATTTTAAGATAAATTTTTAAACGTAAGTATTAATTGCTATGTGCCTATGTAAGGAAGTGCAATGATTCATTCAATCAGTGTAACAAAATAAAAAGTTTAAAAAAAGTAGTTCATGTTTGAGTACAATCATGCTTATTAAAATGATGAGTTATTATTATTTGTTTTAAGCACTTATGTTATAATTTCACATTTTATTTTTTATTGTATAATTATTATGAACATGTTAAATAATATATAAGTAATATTATGTTTTGAATTACAATTAATTAATACCTACAATAAAACTTACATTTAACATTATATTGTTTATTGTATTTGGTAATATGATTTATGAACTTATGGAGATTTGAAGTATATGCAAATATGCAAATACTATATAACGTAAAATGTAAACTATTTTATATTTCTAACTAAAAACTATAATCATTGATAAACAATGATATTAACTGGTGTTACAAATTAATTTATTTTTATGAACATTTTAAGGAGTAAAATACGCTACTACTTTAGTACTAACTATAGTAGTAATGATAAGAAATAATATGTGTCCTGTATTATCGTATATTGTATTTTTTTAATACACGATGCAGACTTAATTTGTAAGTTATAGTCGAAAAACTTCAAAATGCTCGATTTTAGAAAAAAAATGTGATTTTGATTTTAAAATACTAAGAATTTACATTTTTTAGAATTTTTTTATGAAATGTTGATATTTTTATGTTCAACGTATTGGTGAAATCAGAATTTACCTATTTTACTTACTTTTTTTGTTATTGTTAATAATAAGTACCATAATTAAGTAAGATTGGTAAATTCCGGTGTCACCAACACGTTGAGCATTTTCAAATAAAAAAGTTCCAAAAAAATCGTTTGGAAAGTAAACTACATTCGTTTCTAAAGATTTAATTCATACACCAATACATAGAATTATTTAAAGAATTGGCTCTCTTAGCGCTCAGGGCATTTCATTTTGTACATTTAAGTAACTAATTAAAGAAGTATACATTTTGATATAAAACCTAGAAATAATTTATTTAAAAATAACTTAATTGTTTTCAATTAATAATACTTTTATATTTATACTTTTAAAGTATAAAGTACATTAACTAAAAGGTATAAGGTACTAAAGTTATTGAACTTATCAAAAAGATACATTAAATTACCAAGTAAATTACATAAACTATGTAAGGTATTATTCATTTTTATTTTTATTTTTATATGTTAATAAATAAAATTATATTATACACAAAAAACTAGTTGTAACTTGTAAGGCACTCAAGGAACGAATAATACATTTTTTCATAAGCCATCAACAATTTGTCTAATAAATCTCTAATAGCATCATAATTTAAATATGAGACGTATACATGACATGTATTTGTGTAAATCAGTACAATTTTGTAAAATAACTATTGATTCAAAATCAACAAATATAAAATAATAGTATTAAGTTATACAATATTGTTGATTACTGTATCGATGATTGTACTTATTTTTTAGTAATTAATTGAACACATATCTCTTACTATTTCTTAATTAATTTTTATATTTACCTTAATACAAAAATGTAGTAAGTAATAACCATACATTCAATATAAATAAAAAATAAATGTTAATAATCGAGAATAAATAAATATATAAGTACCTCCCTATACGAAGAATAAAAAAACTATTGATTTGTAAAGAAGTATACATTTTGATGTAAAAATTAGAAATAATTTATTTAAAAAATAAAAATTACTTAATTATTTTCAAATAATGTTTTAATATATTTTATACTATTGAAGTATAAACTACATAAGGCACTAAGGGCCGTTATTACAATGTCTTGCTAAATTATAATTATCTGTCAGTTAAGCTAGCGTGCAGTTTAGCGTAGCGGGGACTTTAGAGGCAAGTTTAGATTAAACCATTATTACAATGTCACCGCTAGTACTATCCGTCAGTTAATAAATCTCAAACATAACAACGATTTTCATTGGCTATTGAAACCAGCTGTTGTGCAATAACAAACTGATAATGGAACATATTATATTTTGATAACACTGAAAACTGATGCTATTTTTTTTATAATATCTGAATTTTACATGTTCATTTATTTTATGTTTACATTACCGTTTTACCGTTTTGTCTTTTTTACCATTGGGATTTTACTGTTATTAGTTATCTATATTTTGTAAAATGATTAACACAAAAAGAGATAGGCAGGTGAATTTCAGTCTCGTTATGTGGTTCCGTTAACTCAAAATTATCATTTGGTAAATCTTCTTTCATCTCTCTACATATATTGTGCAGTACTGCTGTTGCCACTATAATGGCTTGAACCGTTTTAAGTTGTAATCGTAAACCTTGAAATTATAAATAGGAGGATTACGAAAAAAATAATAGTAAAAATTAAAATTAAAAAACTTGAAAATATATACCAAGTGATAATACTGGGAATCGTCTCTTCCAGACCCCAAAACTTCTTTCAACTACATTCCTCGTTCTAATTTGAGATTCGTTGTACAACATCTGTATACGTCCAACAGGGTTTGATATTGGTGTTAATAAGTATGGTTTTAATGCATACCCACTGTCACCTAGGATAGCCATTTTCTGAAATTCTCCAGATTCTAACCTAGCAAATAATCTTGAATTTCGGAATATGTGACTGTCATGTGCTGAACCTGGCCATCTAGCTACAATATCCATAAACTGCAATTCTGAATTCACAAGGGCTTGCACATTCAAAGAAAAATATCTACAACATATAAAAAGTATAATTTTAAATTATAATACAATAATAGCATTAGCTCATAGTTATATGTAAATTTTACATGCATCTGTATTCTGTAGGTATATTATACAAATATTACAGTCATTTATAAGGTTACTCAAAATGATTCTTTCTGATGCCTTTGAATTTAAAAAGAATTTTGGTAATTATTTTGTGACACACATGTACCCATAACATTGTAAATATATACATTATACATGTAAATGAAACATACTGTGTATACTGTATATTATATAGTACATTATAATAATTTAATAATGATAGTAGG
>NC_042493.1:14479085-14492247 GCF_005508785.2 Acyrthosiphon pisum
TAGTGCATATGAAAATTGCTTAAAATAATTTCTGCTAAAGAGGCACCGCTATAGTATTATCACGGCCCATACAAAAAGCCAATTCTTGCAGTGATTTCTGTTTCAAATTTCAAATTTGTCAAAACCACGGTTAATTTGTAGTTCAAAACTTATAAAATATTAAATGCGTATAGCTAATGCTAGACAATTTAATACAAGGTCTTTCATACAAGGAGTTCATACTTTTACTGAAAAATTACAGATAATTTATGAAAATTGGTAGGTATGCAAATACAACGTTTTATAAAAAATGAATTAATTCTGATAAGACGTATATGAAATTTACGTCTTGCTTAGTATAGTTGACAATTGAAACTTGATAAATATTTTTTTTTTTTTAAGTAATAATAATATGGGCAATGGGGGGGGGCTTCAGCCCGTTAGCCCCCTCCCCCCTATGCAGGCGCCACTGATATTGAGTATACTTTAAACCATGTATTGAAAAATTGGTTACAAAAATTAAGAATACTAGGTAATAAAAATTTGATCTTGACAATACACAATATGGTATAAAATAATATGAAGGTAGTAGTTTACTTTATCCTCTTACCAAAATATTGGAGTTCACTAAACATGTTTCTGCACTCTTTCATGCAAACATTGAAAAACTTATTCTAAAAAATAAAAGTAATTTAAAAAAGGATCCTAAACTAATAATAAGCCATGTTTGTAAAAGCTACTCACTAAATATATGCAAAAACTGCAATACACAATTTTAAGATAAATTTTTAAACGTAAGTATTAATTGCTATGTGCCTATGTAAGGAAGTGCAATGATTCATTCAATCAGTGTAACAAAATAAAAAGTTTAAAAAAAGTAGTTCATGTTTGAGTACAATCATGCTTATTAAAATGATGAGTTATTATTATTTGTTTTAAGCACTTATGTTATAATTTCACATTTTATTTTTTATTGTATAATTATTATGAACATGTTAAATAATATATAAGTAATATTATGTTTTGAATTACAATTAATTAATACCTACAATAAAACTTACATTTAACATTATATTGTTTATTGTATTTGGTAATATGATTTATGAACTTATGGAGATTTGAAGTATATGCAAATATGCAAATACTATATAACGTAAAATGTAAACTATTTTATATTTCTAACTAAAAACTATAATCATTGATAAACAATGATATTAACTGGTGTTACAAATTAATTTATTTTCATGAACATTTTAAGGAGTAAAATACGCTACTACTTTAGTACTAACTATAGTAGTAATGATAAGAAATAATATGTGTCCTGTATTATCGTATATTGTATTTTTTTAATACACGATGCAGACTTAATTTGTAAGTTATAGTCAAAAAACTTAAAAATGCTCAATTTTTGAAAAAATGTGATTTTGAGTTTAAAATACTAAGAATTTACATTTTTGGAATTTTTTTATGAAATGTTGATATTTTTATGTTCAACGTATTGGTGAAATCAGAATTTACCTATTTTACTTACTTTTTTTGTTATTGTTAATAATAAGTACCATAATTAAGTAAGATTGGTAAGTTCCGGTGTCACCAACACGTTGAGCATTTTCAAATAAAAAAGTTCCAAAAAAATCGTTTGGAAAGTAAACTACATTGGTTTCTAAAGATTTAATTCATACACCAATACATAGAATTATTTAAAGAATTGGCTCTCTTAGCGCTCAGGGCATTTCATTTTGTACATTTAAATAACTAATTAAAGAAGTATACATTTTGATATAAAACCTAGAAATAATTTATTTAAAAATAACTTAATTGTTTTCAATTAATAATACTTTTATATTTATACTTTTAAAGTATAAAGTACATTAACTAAAAGGTATAAGGTACTAAAGTTATTGAACTTATCAAAAAGATACATTAAATTACCAAGTAAATTACATAAACTATGTAAGGTATTATTCATTTTTATTTTTATTTTTATATGTTAATAAATAAAATTATATTATACACAAAAAACTAGTTGTAACTTGTAAGGCACTCAAGGAACGAATAATACATTTTTTCATAAGCCATCAACAATTTGTCTAATAAATCTCTAATAGCATCATAATTTAAATATGAGACGTATACATGACATGTATTTGTGTAAATCAGTACAATTTTGTAAAATAACTATTGATTCAAAATCAACAAATATAAAATAATAGTATTAAGTTATACAATATTGTTGATTACTGTATTGATGATTGTACTTATTTTTTAGTAATTAATTGAACACATATCTCTTACTATTTCTTAATTAATTTTTATATTTACCTTAATACAAAAATGTAGTAAGTAATAACCATACATTCAATATAAATAAAAAATAAATGTTAATAATCGAGAATAAATAAATATATAAGTACCTCCCTATACGAAGAATAAAAAAACTATTGATTTGTAAAGAAGTATACATTTTGATGTAAAAATTAGAAATAATTTATTTAAAAAATAAAAATTACTTAATTATTTTCAAATAATGTTTTAATATATTTTATACTATTGAAGTATAAACTACATAAGGCACTAAAACTACTGAACTTATCGAAAAGAGACATGTCATTACCAAGTAAATTACATAACTTATGTAAGGTATTATTCATTTTTAATTGTATTTATATATGTTACTAAATAAAATTATATTATATACAAACAACTAGTTATAAGGCACTATTAGAAATTAATAATATATTTTTTAAAAAGCAATTAACAATTTGTCTAATAAATCTATAGCTTCTTAATTTAATCAAATATATGACGCATACATAACATATATTTGCGTAAATCAGTACAATTTAGTAAAACAACTATTGATTCAAAATCAACAAATATAAAATAATGGTATTAAGTGTTACAATATTGTCGATTACTCTATTCATGATTTTACTTATCTTTTTGATAATAAATTGAACACATATCTCTTACTATTTCTAAATTAATTGTTATATCTTAATACAAAATATATAGTAAGTAATAACCATACATTCAATATAAATTAAAAATAAATGTTAATAATTGAGAAAAAAAAAATACTTAAGACCTATACAAGCAATAAAAAAACCAAAAATTAGTCTTCAATCATTAAAAATGTATACATTTTGATATAAAAAACTAGAAATATTTATTTAAAAATTACTTAATCATTTTGAAATAATGTTTTTATATTTATACTATTGAAGTATAAACTACATTAGGTACTAAAACTATTAAACTTATCGAAAAGAGACATGGCATTACCAAGTAAATTATATAACTTATGTAAGGTATTATTCATTTTTAATTTTATTTATATATGTTACTAAATAAAATTATATTATATACAAAAAACTAGTTATAAGGCACTAAAGAAATTAATAATATAATTTTTAAAAAGTGATCAAAAATTTGTCCAATAAATCTATAGCTTCTTAATTTAATCAAATATATGACGCATACATAACATATATTTGTGTAAATCAGTACAATTTAGTAAAATAACTACTGATTTAAAATCAACAAATATAAAATAATAGTATTAAGTTATACAATATTGTCGATTAGTCTATCCATGATTGTACTTATCTTTTTGATAATAAATTGAACACCTATCTCTTACTATTTCTAAATTAATTGTTATATCTTAACAAAAAATATATAGTAAGTAATAACTATATATTCAATATAAATTAAAAATAAATATTAATAATTGAGAAAAAAAAATACTTAAGTACCTACCTATACGAACAAGAAAAAACCAATAATTAGTCTTTAGTCATTAAAAATGTATACATTTTGATATAAAAACTAGAAATATTATTTTAAAAATGTCTTTATCATTTTTCAATTAATGTTTTTATATTTATTCTGTTAAAGTATAAATTACATTAGGTACTAAAAACTATTGAACTAATCGAGAAGAGACAAGTCATTACCAAGTAAATTACATAACTTATCTATGGTATTATTCATTTGTATTTATATATGGTTATAAATAAAAATATATTATATACAAGAACTAGTTATAAGAAACTAAAGAAAACAATAATAAATAATTTATGCAAAAGAGTAAAACATTTCCAGTGGCTTGTTAACTTTCCAAAACTTATCGTGTACAGTTCGAAGTGTTTGATTGCCTTTGAGAGGTACAAATTGATTTGCAGTGGGTGCAACATAGATGGAAAAATTGAGAGCTCGTTCTGGAATCTCTGAGCCATGATCTATTATCAATTGCATAGCTAAGTACTTACTTAAATGATCAACTAGAAAAAATAAAATCATTTGTATGTAATAATTGTTTTAAAAATTTGAGTTGTGTTGTTAAATTACATTAACATTTTTGGTAGTTTAAAACATTTAAAATTCAAAAAACAACTATTTATGAACAATAATACCTATATGATTTTAAATGTTATTTAAGTAGGTACTATTTAAATTTTTTATTAAACATAACTTTTCATAAAAAAGTAATATTTCATTTTTGATAGAACCACAGAGGACTCCTGACATGAGCCCCAGGGGGCTACGGAACACAGTTTAAGAACACATAATATAAACAATGACAACAGAGTTGTATATAGAATTTCAAAAGACGTTTCATTTTGTACTGTTTAGTTGTGATAAAAATATATCAATTTAAAAGGATTACCTGTTGCATTGGCTGTTGTTTTTATATAACGTACAGAGTTTTCTTTCAAAACTCTGATGAATGGATTATCTCTAGCTATTACTGTAGGATGAGGTTTTAACACTATTTCTTTTTCATCTACTGACACACTTTTTGATGTGCCATCACATTCTATTGTATCCAATGTGTCAACTGTTAATGCGGATCTTTCTTTTTCCAAGATCATAACAGACTTCATCATTTTTGCCACATTTGTTTGTACCATTGTTCTTATTACATTATCTTGACTTGAACTGTTTAAATGTGTTGAAGTAGTTGATAAGCTACTTTTATTTAGTTCTTCACGTTGGTTCTTTTTGATTCTTTGCTGTCGATTTTGAGTTTGTAGTTTAATACCTTCGTTTATTGACTGAACTAAATTGGCCTGACTGTGACTCTTATTTAACTTTTCCAAGACTCTAGTTTGATGTGCTTCGTATTCATCACGGTCAGGATATATCTTAGAAATGATAAGATCAAAGTTCGGATCAGGACGTAAAGACCGTTTAGATACTAGTTTCTTACGACAAGTAGGGCATTCTTTATTGCCTGAACGAAGAGCAGTCACAATACAGTCTGAACAGAATCTAGAAAAAAAATTAACTATTTTATTAATTATAACGATTTATAAATTAAAATGTAATATAATATATTATAATTACCTATGAAGACATTCTTTAGCAGTCATTGTTTTTTTCAAAACGTCCAAACATATTGGACACATAAGTTCATTTTGTATACTCCGTGGCGATACTGCAATTTCGGTGTCGTCTGTAATCGGTTCTTGGGGAGTTCTATACAATTCGTACAGTGAAAGTTCCCACATTTTGGTAAGATCAGTTGAATCTGCTGAAGCCATGTCAAAAACAATTTTTTTTACAAACATATACAAATATATAATTTATGTATGAGTATTACTGTATTACAACACGTTTATGATGTTAAAAAAAAAAAAATGTACTAATTAATTTCACTGTAAAATATTATAATGGCTAATAAAATAAAAAATGGATCATGCTTAGTGAATGGGCAAAGAGATAAAGTTAGGTTATTTGTGGTTAGTGCTTACCGTAGACCTAAAACTAATGAAAGCGTGTTCACCACCTGTTGAAGTGAGCAAGAACTATAGTATATAAATCATGGAAGTGAATTTTACGATAAGATTTATTATTTCATGAAAACATGGTTTTAAACGATGACGTAGCTAATATGGTGTCGTCACTTCCTATTTTTGATTAAAACATTTTTTTAGTCGTATTTTGACGGCATTTAATGCGGGAATAGTCCGTTAATGGAACGCTAAGAGTGCCAATCCTATAAATAATTCTATGTATTTGTATATGAATTAAATCTTTAAAAACGAATGTAGTTTACTTTTCAAACGATTTTTTAGAACTTTTTATGTTAGTATTTTAATGCTCAACGTGTTGGTGATATCGGATTTATCAATATTGCTTAATTATGATACTTATTATTAACAATAACAAAAAAGTAAGTAAAATAGGTAAATTCTGATTTCATCAATACGTTGAACATAAAAATATCAACATTTCATAAAAAAATTCTAAAAAATGTAAATTCTTAGTATTTTAAAATCAAAATCACATTTTTTTTCTAAAATCGAGCATTTTGAAGTTTTTCGACTATAACTTACAAATTAAGTCTAAATCGTGCATTAAAAAAATACAATATACGATAATGCAGGACACACATAAAAACTGTTAGTAGTAAAATTATTTCTTATTATTACCACCCGAGATTGTTAAAGTAGTTGCCTATTCTACTCCTTGAAATTTTTATGAAAATAAATTAATTTGTAACACCGATTAATATTATTGTTTATAAATGATTAGTTTTTATTTAGAAATATAAAATAGTTTAAATTTTACGTTATATAGTATTTGCATATTCGCATATACTTCAAATCTCCATAAGTTCATAAATCCTATTACCAAATACAATAAACAATATAATGTTAAATGTACATTTTATTGTAGGTATTAATTAATTGTAATTCAAAACATAATATTACTTATATATTATTTAATTTTTTTATACGAATAATAAAACAAACTATTAATTAGTCTTTAATTATTTAAAAAGTATACATTTTGATATAAAAACTAGAAATATTTATTTAAAAATTACCTACTTAATTATCTTCAAATAATGTTTTATATTTATACTATTAAAGAATAAACTTCATAAGGTACTAAAACTATTGAACATATTGAAAAGAGACAGGTCATCAAGTAAATTACATATTTACCTATGTAAGGTATTATTCAATTTTTTTTTTTATTTATATATATGTTTATAAATACATGATTATATACAAAAAACTAGTTATAAGGCACTAAAGAAACGAATAATACATTTTTTTGACTAAAGTACATGTTTTTAATGTAAGTATGTTGAAATAATATCAAATATTTAAATTTGTAAATAATATACATATATATATATATATAATATTTATTATCAATTAAAATGAAAATCAATTATTATGTGTTATTATGTGGAAACTTAATATAATATTCAACACAATCCTTACAATAGGTAGTGTGTTAGCCCCCTGGCCCTTACCATTATTGCGCCTATGAGTGGGAAAAAGAACACAGTTTGAACTTTATCTTGGCCCTACCAAATTTTCAAAGGCTTTAAAGGTTTTAATTATTGTATGTGTGGATAGCTTTAGTATTTTCCCTTATGGAAAAAATGTTCATGACGCCACTGAATATAGCACTATGAAACTACAGCTTTAAAAATGTACATGGAAACACAGTAAGTTGCCATGGATATCATGTCACGCCAATGTTACAATATAATCATTGAGGTGGATATGAATACTGTAGTGCTTACCCTCTATATTGGAAATTTAAAAAAAAAAATAGGCAGTCTGCGTTCACGCCACGACAGTTGAAAATTGATATTTGATGCTATCCTCACCAATGTGGAAATGTATGGCAAGAGCATTTTAACCAGCTGAATTTGTTTGGTATCTTGAATGTTCTCCAGTATTCTTATTTATCTCAATGAATGTAACATACATATTGTAGGATTTGTTGTTATCGCCTATTAAGTTAATATTAATTTAAAAATAATGATATTCCCTTTTGAAGTCTTATTAACTAACATAGTATGGTATTGTATGCTATAATAATATTATAGTATGAAAATAAAATTTGTTATTTATATATTACAATGATTCTTCATCCAATCCGTCTTGCCACCAAGTCCGAGTGATCAGTAAATGCCTATAAGACAAAATGGTTTTTAAAAATAAATTTAATAACTCTGCACACTATAAATAATCACAAATGCTTACCTTTTTATCATACGACTGCGCAGTGTCATAAGCAAAGTACAATTAAAAGTCACTGTACACTGTACACTGCACAAGTTGATATCATTAAACCTAATGATGAATGCATGTTTCGTCCAATCAATTATAATTTCCAATATCATAACATACATTCAGTCAAGCATTAACTCCCAAAATGATTCTGAAACATATTTTTAAAATTTAACAGAAAATTGATACATGATCAAAGAAACACAAATGTTTAAATAAAAACATAATATTAATATAAATAATATTTTTTATTTAATTATTCAGAGCCAAAATAATCACAATTAAATATTTACAATTAAATATATTAATAATAGCTGATACGAATACCAACTGAGCTATAAGCTCGTATCTGGTATACGGAGTTCAACAATATTACAATTCGTTTAAAGTAAAATACTTATACAAATAAAAATATGATATAATTAAATAAACATAACATGAGGAAAGAAATTTTAGAAATAAAAATTAATATCAGCATTACACATTATAGTCGGGAGAATGATAAGTGGCTGCTGATGCGCACACTTCTGGTGGTGAATTTCTGTGATGGTTTCGCAGAGCGTGCATTATGAAATATTAGATTTAGATATAATCACCTAATATAAATGAATTATAGAATGATGTATATGATTTTTAACACCCTTGCTTTCCGAAGAAAAAAAAGATTGCTTACATATCACCAACGGCCACTTTTCATTCTCCCGACTATAGTAAATATTAATATATTATACGGTATTATGTTTAGACATATTGACTTTTTATGATTTTATTGATATACACATTATCATCAAGATCACTAGGTAACTATTTTATTTATTGCCTTTTTTATTTGATTTTTATTAATTATATTAATTATATCATTAGTATTATTGGATTGACTTTCACATAAACTTTTTATTAGACTCTTTACTTTGTTATTTCAATTGTTGAAAATAGTTTTCCCCATGTAATTAGGAAAATTGTCAAGTGATGACAAAAACTGTAGAATATTTGTATAAATTATTTAATATGTTATTCATATTAGTATGAAAATATCACAATACTGTTACTATTTCTTACAAACTATGTGTAGGTACTTTTAATGTGCTTATTTATTTTATATTGTGAATACCAGTGTACAGTGGTATTTACAATTGGTACATAAATGTATGGGTATGAAACATCTTTATCATAAAATACCTAACCGAACCTAACCTACACATTTTTTCTCCCTGCATAATCAAAATATATAATATAGCTAGCTCAATAAAACCAGAAATTTATTTTATGGGTACCCTTCATAATGTCTGTGTTATAATTTTATCAATTATAATATTGTGGGACCACAAAATCACATCAAACATTCTTGGAAATTAAACATTAGTATAATACATTTTTTTTTAAATACTGAAAAACTATAAAGTATATATAATATAAAACATTTAGGTATATCGGTGTTTATATTTCTTGTTGGCAGGCCAAAGAAGGCGTTTTAAAAAAAAGTTAGTGCAAATGTACACCTTGCTCCCCTCCTCCTCCCCCCATATGACGCCCATTTTGTCACTCCTAAATATTTGAATGATAATACCATTTTAATTGGTATGCAACTACAATTTGTCATACCAGTTCCACATATTTTGTGTATTATAAATTTATATCCAACAGGTAGCTGTGAACGTATAGTAACTATTGGCATGCAAACCGATTTGTTTATGTTAAGTGATAACAGATTTTTTTTCCATCCAGTCATAGATATGCATTAAATCGATTACGACAGTATGTTTCAATTTTTCTCAATAAATTATCTTTGAAATTAACTAGTGCTATGTCATCCGCGAACATGATTAATTTACCTTTTAATAAAGATGCAGGTATAGAGTTAATATATTATATTAAAAACGATATAGGGCCTAATGATGTACCTTGAGTGACTCCCCAGTAAACATGTCAATGTCTATTAGATGTCTATTATATACCATTTATTAGATCCAAATATCTATTGTTGATGTATAATAGATGTCCTTTTTATGTTCCAAAATAAGTCTAAATGAGACAACTATTTGAAGTCTAAGTGAATATTGTTAATATACGTATTTAAGACTGTATTTTATTGGTATACAAACTAGCATTTTAGATGTATATAAAATATCTATTATTTGTATAGGATATGATACATGACTAATTAATATAATTTAATTTAATATAGTCTTTAATCTTAAACTATAATCTTTATGTTAACCATTATCGACTAATAAGTCCACTTATTTACTACTATACATTTAGAGGTAAATGTACATATTTACAGTTGGATAGACATTAAATGTAATTAATATATTCAAAAACAAAAATGAATACCTACACAAAACTAATTTATTTTAAAAAGTATAAATAAATAATAATTAATAATTGGAAAAGTGCGCACTCCCATAAAATAAAATAAATAATATTATAATTAAACATAACAATTAAACATGTTAAGTCAAAATTAAATTGTTTTAATGAAAGCTTTTAAGCTTTTTTTAATGATGTTTACAATAAAATTTAATAAAATTTACATATATATTTAGTCAAATTAAAAAAAAACCGTTATAAATTAAAATACACTATAATACTATATACTCTACCTACCAACCACAATACCACTTAATATTATTATTTATTATTTTTATATTTGTCCCGGGTTGGTGCTAAGCGTAACCAGTTTTTTATTCTGCATCTAACCACATCTTCGGATCCTGTAGGATGTTTCATAATAGTTACATCTTAAAAGGTTAAAATAATAGTATAATTAATAATTTTATAATTTTAATTTGAGTATGTAACACTTTTTAGTTAAAAATAGTCTTACCAAGTACAATACTAAACATTATCAAATCTTTGAAAGCATGTTTTCCAGAGTTTCGACCTTCTAAGTTGTAGTTAGATGCGCAATGGTCTGTTAATAATGTTCTTAGTATCAATGTAGTAGTGTCATTCTGCGATCTTCCCCCACATTGCTGTAATCTACTGATCTAAAATTAAAATTAAATTTTAATTACTGTTTTATTATGGTAGTTTTTAATAATTGGGTGTGCAAATTAATTAATACCATTAGTTGTCGTGAAGCAGACAATTGCAATTTTTCTTCGATATCACATACTTCAGCTACAGATTTAGCAGGTAGAATGAAATGTTCAGAACATGTTTGTCTGATTGTTGATTGGGGTTTAGATTCTCCATTGCTCATGATTAATTTTGTTAATAATTTATTGGTTATCTGTTGGCCTCTTACAATTTGTTGAACTAACAAAATTTGCTGTTGTAATAAATGTATTGTAGCATGAGACAAGTCCACAGCTTCGGATCATGAAGGCTGATACTGTTCATTTTCTACAAAATAAAATATAAATATATAACACATACCTATAATAAGTATGACATTTAGGCTTAATGCTTATGCAGAAGAAAATGTTTACCTTTATTATGAGATTCATTGTCATTTTCAAACATTGGTGGAGATAAACAATTGTCAGAATTATTCGTTTCTGTTGGTAGCTGATCTACAATACATTTAATATTAATAATTGACAAGTCAGTAAGCAATAACTGTGTAACATAAATTATTTAATTTTAATTACCTTGAACAAGTAAATTCATTTGTGTCAAATTATTTTCTGAAATTGAATTATCGTTATTATATTCCTGTGGAACTGGAGTGGTAAAAATTGATGTGACTTTTTTGAACACTGGAGTCGTAAGACTAGTTGAATATTTTGTAGATTCTCTTATTTGATTTTGTGAAACTGGAGTTGTGATAGACTGTTTTAATTTGTTTGTTCTATTTTAAGAATCATCTAATAAAAACATATATTTTATGTTAAATGAAACAAGTAATAACTTAGAATAGTAACCTAGCACAAAAAAAAAAATCCATACCAAGGGATCTTATCCAAGTAGGAGGTTCTGGCATAGCTATCATTGATGGTGAATAACTTTCTGAGTCTGAATCTGAATTCATTTTCCAAGTATTTGGTTTCTTCTTATGCTTGCCACGACCCCGGTTTTCAATATTCGAGCTTTCAGCATCATCATTATTGTCATATTTTGGTAGTTTACTTCTAGCTTCTTCATATGTTCCTATAATTAAAATATATTAGGTACTGATAAATAAAATATAATTTATATTAACAAACCAAATTTTTTTAATATCTCACAAGGAT
Organism: Acyrthosiphon pisum; assembly: GCF_005508785.2. NCBI lineage: Eukaryota > Metazoa > Arthropoda > Insecta > Hemiptera > Aphididae > Acyrthosiphon > Acyrthosiphon pisum. Next base: position 14,491,288 of record NC_042493.1, read on the forward strand.
ATTGTAACCATGTTTCTTTCATCTGGTAAAACATCCGACTTTATCATTTTTGTCACTTGAAATTTTTGTGGCGGCCAAAAACAAAAGTACATGTTGCTGCAATTTTGTACCCATATGTTAGGCACAATAGCAACCATGGGTGCATTTTTTTTATCAAACTGTATCTTACAAATATAAAAAAAAAACATTTTCTTTTGCGTTTGGCATAATGACTAAAACATAAAAACAATAATTAATATTTATAATTCACAATATAAAATGCAGTTTTATCAATGTAAAATTGAAGTTACTGCAAATTCACCTAAATTATTTAAAGGAAACTTTATTGCCTTGTGTGAAATGGAGTTGAGTGAAATAACCTTAAGTTCAACTGATAAATTTCTACACAAATAAGTTCCAATACTATTAGATGGTATGGGGCTTAAATACAAATCAGTTACTGTTTTAAATTTATAACAAATTAAACTGATTTCTGAGTCATTCTGTACTATGGATTTTATTACTAAAACTGAGCCATCAAAGCTTATGCAGCAACTATTGGCTAGGTCTGTTTTTAAAAAAAATTTTTCAGTTTCTACTTTTTTAAACTGTTGCCCACATATTATGCTATTCAATAAAATTCCACTAATTTTTTTGGTAACCCATTTTCAGTTTTAGATGAGGTAGTTTCAATATCACTTTCATAGGGGGTAATGTTAAAATCGTCTAAACTATTTTCGTGTTCAATATTTTCAACTAAATTTGGTGGCGCTGCAGTACCTTTTAATATTTCAGGGCCGTTTAGTTTATTTGTACCATTTAATCGTCTATAACGTTGAGCTCGACCTAAGTGATTAAAATCTTTATAAGGATTTTTAGGCATACTTACAAAATCAATTTAAATTTTGGTGTGAAGCTGATCTTGACGTCTTGATGTCGTATACTGTATAGTTCCAGGACGCACTCACAGAATAAAATGAA
>NC_042493.1:14492347-14493905 GCF_005508785.2 Acyrthosiphon pisum
GTAGCATGAGACAAATCCACGGCTTCGGATGATGAAGGCTGATACTGTTCATTTTCTACAAAATAAAATATAAATATATAACACATACCTATAATAAGTATGACATTTAGGCTTAATGCTTATGCAGAAGAAAATATTTACCTTTATTATGAGATTCATTGTCATTTTCAAACATTGGTGGAGATAAACAATTGTCAGAATTTGTTTCTGTTGGTAGCTGATCTACAATACATTTAATATTAATAATTGACAAGTCAGTAAGCAATAACTGTGTAACATAAATTATTTAATTTTAATTACCTTGAACAAGTAAATTCATTTGTGTCAAATTATTTTCTGAAATTGAATTATCGTTATTATATTCCTGTGAAACTGGAGTGGTAAAAATTGATGTGACTTTTTTGAACACTGGAGTCGTAAGACTAGTTGAATATTTTGTAGATTCTCTTATTTGATTTTGTGAAACTGGAGTTGTGATAGACTGTTTTAATTTGTTTGTTCTATTATAAGAATCATCTAATAAAAACATATATTTTATGTTAAATGAAACAAGTAATAACTTAGAATAGTAACCTAGCACAAAAAAAAAATCCATACCAAGGGATCTTATCCAAGTAGGAGGTTCTGGCATAGCTATCATTGATGGTGAATAACTATCTGAGTCTGAATCTGAATTCATTTTCCAAGTATTTGGTTTCTTTTTACGCTTGCCACGACCCCGGTTTTCAATATTCGAGCTTTCAGCATCATCATTATTGTCATATTTTGGTAGTTTACTTCTAGCTTCTTCATATGTTCCTATAATTAAAATATATTATAATTATAATCTAACCTAACCTAATTAGGTACTGATTAATAAAATATAATTTATATTAACAAACCAAATGTTTTTAATATCTCACAAGGATATTGTAACCATGTTTCTTCAACTGGTAAAACAGCAGACTTTATCATTTTTGTCACTTGACATTTTTGTGGCGGCCAAAAACAAAAGTACAAGTTGCTGCAATTTTGTACCCATATGTTAGGCACAATAGCAACCATGGGTGCATTTTTTTTATCAAACTGTATCTTACAAATATAGAAAAAAACATTTTCTTTTGCGTTTCGCATAATGACTAAAACATAAAAACAATAATTAATATTTATAATTCACAATATAAAATGCAGTTTTATCAATGTAAAATTGAAGTTACTGCAAATTCACCTAAATTATTTAAAGGAAACTTTATTGCCTTGTGTGAAATGGAGTTGAGTGAAATAACCTCGGAAATAACCTTAAGTTCAACTGATAAATTTCTACACAAATAAGTTCCAATACTATTAGATGGTTTGGGGCTTAAATACAAAACAGTTACTGTTTCAAATTTATAACAAATTAAACTGATTTCTGAGTCATTCTGTACTATGGATTTTATTACTAAAACTGAGCCATCAAAGCTTATGCAGCAACTATTGGCTAGGTCTGTTTTTAAAACAAATTTTTCAGTTTCTACTTTTTTAAACTGTTGCCCACATATTATGCTATTCAATAAAATTCCACTAGTTTTTTTGCTAA
>NC_042493.1:14494005-14494762 GCF_005508785.2 Acyrthosiphon pisum
CACAAAGTACAAAGTAGTGCGACAAACGCGATTAACGAGGGTTATCAGACATTCTGACAGACGATAAATTAAATAACAAAATACCCACATTAAACTAATAATAAATTAATAAGCAATATAATAATATTAACTATTTACTATAGTAGTATAGTGTCACGGTGAGAAAACCACGTCATAAGACATAACAATTATTATTATTATCTGCCGTTATAGTTTAAATTATTATTTATTGATAAAAAATTTGATAGTGAGATACAGCGCCCCTCCACTAAAAATTACGTACTACAGTCTGCTACAGTAGTACCACAAACTAAGATATATCTATTTATTATATCTTAGTCCGTGAGTAGTACAGACTACAGCTGTTGCCGGCTGCCGCACACCAGGTCCAGCACCAGTGCTGCTATAGCGGCAAGCGCCAAGCAGCTATAAAATCTTAATATACCTAATACGTCTATTATACATAATTATGCTACCTACAAACAAGGCTGGGCAAGTCAGAGGCGGCTTGGACGTAATTACAAGAGGTGCACTGCACTCCCAAAAATATGGGGTGGGTGTATTTTTGTACATTTTTGGGAAACTGTTATCGTTAATACTCAATACTATTACCATGTTTATGGACTATAATGATATTAATATAATATACTTATAGAATCAGATTGCTATAGTCCATTGTCATAGCTGATTATATTATTACAGTCTATAGATGATATTATTAAAATATATCAAGAGGACGTTGAACCCGCATGTGTTG
>NC_042493.1:14496287-14529104 GCF_005508785.2 Acyrthosiphon pisum
TTAATTTGAAAAAAAAGTAATGAGTTAATTAACTTAATTAAAATTAACTTATCGTTTTAACTTAGGTAATTTTAATTTTTAACTCGTTAATGCCCAGCCTTGCCTACAAAAATACGTTTACAATAATCATTGTTTTATATGTCTAATAGAAGTATTCTACTAGACGTAATTCATAGACATTCGAGACTTCCACATAGACATATATACCCAAGTTTGACGTCTCGTAGCCTTGACATGTTTACTGGATCCATAATCTTTAACATAACAATGATTACTGTAATGAGGTGCGATTTGATTTGGATTATCATACAGAACCAGTTTAAATTGTATAGAAAGATAATTGTATAGACACTGGTACTTTTCTTTGAATTTTTCCTATTAAATTAAGTTAGTTCTGGCCACAGTAAAATACATAAATACTAACCACTAATCCATTGGTACTCTTTCAATGTTTGCACTACAACCATTAGTAATAATATGAACAGATCGAATCGTTCACGGGCATCACTGCATATAATTGGAACAAAGTTGTTTAATTAAACTTTTTTAAACACGCTTCCATTAAGTGCTATAAACTAGAATCAATAAAAAAAACTATTTTCAGCTATAATATTATTGCACTCACAATAAAATATGAAAATACATTACATTACTGGACATCATGATTGGTAGTAATGCCCCATGTCAAAGAGAATTTAAAATTGGTTTTAGAACTTTTTATTGTGTTAATATTATTGTATTAACTTGAGGTATTTTTGGTATTCATTCAATATGAGACCTATCAAATGAAAATCAATATGTGACCTACCTGTGATACCAAGGTGTACCAAGACAAAACCTACACATAATGACAATAGTTATAATAATATCTACTATGTAGTATGTGTGCTTGTTTATTTTTATAATTGTATTATATGATTACTAGATTTTACCTACACATAATCATCATTCTAGTTTATCCTATGTTTGTAATGTGAAAATAGTTAATTTACAATACATAAAAGTTCATCTTCAAAATAAATTGTAAAATATAATATTGTATCTTTTAATTTATTTTAATTAATTTTGATTTAATTATTTTAATGTAAATAAATTTATAATTCAAATAACTTACTACATAAATATTATAATTTAATATGATTCTCTGTAATATAACTAGAATCCCAATGGCCCCTTCTGCATCGAGTTTTATTTTATAATAATTTGAAAAAATTATATTTTTGTATAGTCCGTGATAATAATGTTTTTATACTCATTGTTGACAATTATCAGTATGTGTTTAGTCGTTGGTTCATCGCTTGTATAATAAAGTAAACAAAATGTTAGTAGTTGAATTAAATGCGATTATTCAATTCGAAATATCAGTTTTAGAATTTTTATAAAAATATAAACTTTAACAACAAAATAATGAAACTTATTCATGTCATAAATTTCACATTGATACAAAGATGTACTTATGAAAAAAAAAAAGATTGGTTATGGTTAAAAACTAGTTGGTACCTAGTAGGTTACTATTTCAAATACAAGTAGATCACACGGTCTGGTAGATCATATACTGAACGATTACTATATTTTTTAAAAGCATACAGACATAAAACACAGCAATAATTAAATGTGATAAAACACCAAAATGTGAACGCTGACAAGTCTTAGGTTCAGTAGTGGTACAAAACAATGGGTCAAAATGTCTTGGCCAAATGATGAAAATAATCTGTCTCCAACCTTAAATGATAAAATATTATATTTATGTAGTATTATAAAATGTAGTAAACTTAAACGTAAGTATTTGATAGTTACCTCTAACTTGTTAAAAAATATATATAACTTAATAACCGTCTGGCTTTTAATTACATGATATATTATTGACGTATCCCACGGTAATAACACCATGAAACATATCATTAGTACTGCCATCTTCCATAAGTCACAAATTTCTACAGCAGATAAGTATTTTTTTTCATGATTGTCTCTAAAAGAAATTTTCAATACGGTTCAATTGATTATAACAGTCTTTGAAATTCTCAATTTAATTTTGATAAGGAACTACAAATTAATGATTTTAATGTGACTTATGCCCGCAAAAGGAATGTATAGGTAAATAGAAATGAATCTATACACTAAACTTACAACACATGTCATTAAAGTTAAATCTATAGAGTACCTTGTAAGGTAAGTTATATAATATGTTATACACTATGATTAAGTATAGTAAAATATAATTAAGGCTTACACACCAGACAAATGTCATAGAACATGAATCGTTCTACTTCTAAGGGTATTTTCATAAGAGTATAAACTTTTTCTCGCTTGTCTGAAAATTCTTTTTCATAATTTTCTAGAGAACAGTCACGGTTAAATTCTAAAAGAATAAAATCCCATAAAGAGCCTAAAAAAAAAATGATTAGTCAAGAGTAACAAGTCTTACTCTAAGTCTTTCTCTTCATTATTAATATATTAGAGGTAGATAGGTGTCTAACGTTATTAAATATTGTTGGATTATAAAACATATTTAATCATCTTCAGATTACAGGCAGTAAAGAATAGATAATAATATATTATATTTATCATAGTTCTAGCATCTGAGATCTGGGATATATTGTTTATATAAATAATTATTTTTAACATTAATTTTGGGTTTTTATACTGGTATTATTAAGCCAAGTTAAAAATTATGCTTTACGTATCTATATAATAACAGTTAATTTAACAGATTATTATGTATAAAACATTCAAGATATATTTACACTACAAAAATCAGGAAAGAAAATAATTTAATAAGTATTATTAGCAGACACGTACCTACCTAAGCAGGTCGACCTCCTAATAGTAGCAATCTCGACTTTGTCCATTTCACGAAATATAATAAAAACTCGAAGTCTCTCCGGTACCGGCTAAACGCAATCGGGTGTAAAAAAGCAACAAGTGATGAACAAAAATTACAACAGTATAGTGTTACTGACTAGAAACAGAAGTAGCGCAGTAGTAGCACAGATTATATGAAAACAGATTGTGCACTTCCTATGCTGCAATGTAAAAAATTCTATAATAAATAGTTTCTATGACATTGAACTTGTTATATTTTAATAACTAGGTATTTACTTGTTTATTAAAAATTATAACTACATAACGTTGATTTTACGTAATTTATTAGTACAGTTAAAAAGTTAACATTTTTGCTTAAATAATATAATATAATATAATATATATAAACCAATAGGTTATAACTAGGTTATAATAAAGTTATAACTTTTACAAGTAAGATCAAGTTTAAATAATATCTATATTATAGAATTACTAAATATACCTACCATAATTACTATGTTGGAACAGGAGTTCCGCTAGATGCTTATCTGTTTGTTCTTTAACTATATAACTATATTATGAATATTGTGATCATTACCTAGCGATAGGTAGGTATATCATATAAATGTTATTAATTTTCTGGTTGTTGAAGGTATTTAAAATGAGTGCAGATGAAAAAGTATTATTAATTCGATCTAAAGTAAATTTGGTGCAATTTGAAAATCCGGTATTGATATCCAACCAGGCAAAACAAGTAAATATACTATTCTTTATCAGTTAGATTTAGATATCATAACCTCAAAATACTTGTAATAATATTCTAGAACAGCCAGTATCAGACCTTCAATTTACTTATTATTCAGAAATGTTATAATTCTATGACTCGGGTCATTTTCAAAATTGGAAATAACTAAATTTCTTACTTAATTTACAATTCATCAAATAAAAAAAAAATGTTATGTAACGTAATATAATACCTATTTTTTGTAAATAATGTAAAATAATAATAAAGAAAAAAATTGGAACAAATGCAGTTTAGTTCCCAAGCGATTATTTCGATTTTTCCCCAAAAAATGTGTGTTTTTATGCACTGAATACTAAAGTCTAATTCAAAAATTCTCGCATTTTTTTACTTAAAAAATTATAGCAAAAAAACTATAAAACAGTAAATTTTTCAAAAATACGATATCTTCGATAAAAACATCGAAAAAACTCTTTGATTTTTTTTAAAATTGTATGTTTTTTATAATGGATGGAAATATGCTAATAGATTTTAATTATCGTATTTGCTGTTTAAAAATTGAAACCAACATTTATACATTATCACAGCTCGATATCACAATATCCCTCCGCCCTCGGCAGTGACTACGCGTTATCGGCACTCGTCGCTCCGCTCCGCAATTCAAAAATATCTCACGACTTATTATGCAAAACCACCTCAAGTAGGTAATAGGGATAAAACAATTATGGATATGTGAAAATTTAAATTAAAATTGATATTTTGCTTGAACAGTGATTATGCGTGTATCGGCACTCGTTGCTACGCTCCTCAGCACCGTCGCTCCGCTCCGCAAATCGAAAATATCCCTCGACTTGTTACCTATGCAAAACCAACTCATGTAGGTAGGTCATATTGGTCACAAATATATTAATCTATATTTTCACTAAACATTTTTTAGATAATATTATAACAAGAAAAATATCATAATTAATAAGAGGTGACAATCCAATACGAAAACATAGGAAAGCAAAGTGCAAGCGTAAATACGTAAAATCGTAAACTTTGGAAAGATATAACTTCCAAAATAATAATTTTCGAGAATTTTTGAATAAGACTTTTATATTCAGTGCTTTAAACACACATTTTGGGGTGAAAAATATCGAAAAAATCGCGTGGGAAAAAAAAATACCAAAAAATTGAATACATCGATAGGTATATTAAACCTGTATGAAGTACCTAACAATGCTTCTTTCTATAAATTCAAACAATTTGCCATTAAAATGATTATCTCTAAAACAACTTGACTACAGTTAATAAATAATGCTATTGCTATTGCTATTGGCAAACAAGTTAGTGTATTTTTTCGCCAACGATTAGGTCTAATGCTCGAGTAATTTTTTGAAATTTAACATAATATTGTATGTATAGGTACTAATGTACTAAGAACTATTATTGTAGTATTTATAGAATACTTATATTAGTATACTGTTAATTGTATACATTCCTTTTTTTAAATAGTAAACAAGACTAATTTAACTATTGTAGAAAGGATATAATTTCAGTTTGTTTTCCCATTTACCAGATATTTTTCTTGTATATTTTATATGTAGGTACGTATGGTGAGTATAGATTAAAAAATTCGAATAACTTTATTAGGATACATATTCTGCTAAAAACAATGCTCATCCAATGGAATCTGGTGACGATGTGGACGAGTGCGATCGACAGAGTTGTGATGACGTTTTGAACAGCATATTACCACCAAGAGAATGGGAAAAGGACGGTAAAACATTTCGTCAATGTATATCCAACAAACCAGCTACCGAAATCAATGTTAAAAAACTCAATGAGAAGTTTGATACACTTTTGAAACAATATAATGCTAAGGAAGTTGGAATTTGCCCGATCAAGCAAGAATTATACAGACAATGTTTCAGTAAGTTTGGAATACGGTCTGTACATTATATTTGTTATTTGCAATAATTGCACCAATTATTGGTCTGCCAATTTTTTATTGAATCCAAATTTATAACCTTCTAATACAATAAGTTTTTATTTTTTTCACTGTACAAGAAATCCATGTTTGATAATTAAACGGAAACCAAAACATAAATTTAATCACTACTAACAGTGACTAATACTTAATAGTACCGACTAACGAGTTACGAGTAGGAGTATTGACATTCGTCGATATCAATGATATAACAACGATTAGTTCACGACACAGACACACAGTTCATACCTAAATGATTTTATAACAACGTTTTTATCTGAATAATTTTTAATCTATTTCATTTGTACGTCTTATAATATTGGGAAATATGCTAAAATAATATTATTAGATTGTATTTCGCATTTTTCGAAAATGTTAACACCTTTCCTTCGCGCTAATATAAGTTCATATTACTATCGTACGGTGTTACATGCAGCTAAATATATTATATATATACACACTGCAGTGCTTAGGTCGTCACGATGTCGGTCACCTGCAACCATGAACCAACCATGGGGAAGGGAACCTATTCGAATGTGTTCCATTTACCAAGAATATCGGGAACCAATTCGGATGTCAATTTTCAGGTATGGGAACTAATTTGGATTTGGAAGTATAGATAAGAGTTCCAATTGGCGCATGAACTTGGCCCTAATTTTTTTTAATCAGCCCTTATATAATCTAAAATTTTAATGGCAAAGGTTCTGATATTAAGTCACATGGTATAAGGTACATACTTTATAGATAATAGATATGTAGGTAGGAGAAGGTAATATAATATTATTAATGTATAGATAACATCAGTGGCGTGGCTTCAATTGTGAGTAGATAAGTGTAAATACTACACTGGTACATACCAACTTACTTAATCATTTCTTACTTGACTTGATTTTATTAAAAAAAAACTTTCATTTTTCAAGTGTAAGCAGTGCTAATTATTACCCTACGCCCACATAACATCATAATAAACTCACAGGAAATCGATCGAAAGTTGAAATACTGTAATCTGTAACGTTCTGAATGGCTAAATACGGTATAGTAAAGCACATCTAGAGTTGTCACAGCATATATATTTTATTTAGTTGAATATAATAGTATAATATTTATACCTAGGTACCCAAAAAAATTAATATTCTTTAAAAAAAACCTTCGAAAATTTTGTTTGGACGATCATTGTTTAAATTGTAATTTGTATTGGAAAAATAAATCGTATCTTAATGATTAGTTATAAATGTCCAATAGTAATATATAGTATATACCAACAATATTGTTGTCAAATGTCATAACTCAAAAGCATTAAGTATTAACTACCATACTATTATACTAATTTCTATACTACATATGCATTATAGATAAATACAATATTATTGTTTGAATTTTAAATATAAAATATTGAAATATTTGAGAAATAAAAAAAATTAAATAGAAGCTACTAAAAAGTTTTTAAAATGTTTAGGTAGTGCCTATTTTACGACGACAAACTAATAAATTACTCCGTATTGACAGAAGATTATAAAAGGACGACATACGCGCATCCATATAATATTATATAATGTACCTACCTACATCGTTAGTATGCTAGCCAATCAAATTTCGAATTAAATCATAGATAGGTACTTTTAATTACTTCGGTTGGCCATTTACATCTATGTTTACATTATAAATAGTTTTTAAATATAATAACGTCAATTAAATAAGATGGATGGTGTTAATATTGTAGATATAGGTCATATAACTATATCTTTTACACAATTAATGTACCTACAACAATATAGTATACCTACCTAAGTGTATGTGAATGTGTTTCTTTTACTGCTTTTAGTCATAAGGAATATTATTAAAGTTTCATTACATAATATATTATAATGTACTCACCGTAGCTCGTAAATGTAAATTCATCGAGTATAAAAACTTTTTATAGTTCTGACATTTTTAGCTATTGTTAACATTATCATTTTGAGTTCAAAATAATTAAAAAAAATATTTTAGATTATACAAATTGTCAATTACTTTATGATTTTCAAATTGTGTTGGTTTTTATTTCATTCAAGTATATACCTATAACCAAATGCTTATTCAATCCATGTTTATATATAGATGAAGTAATTAGACAAGTAACGTTAAACTGTACGGAACGGGGTCACATGTTAATCCAAATTCGCGAAGAAATCCAGATGACTATCGATGCTTATAAAGAACTGTACGAAAGCGTATTAGCTAATGGGATTCGAAAGTTATTACGGGCAAGTATCATAATATTATATTTTGCGTATATACGAGTATTATTAAGTAAAATATTGTCGTAATAGACAATTTCGGGGCCACACAATTATTGGTCATTATGAGGAATACTCCCCTACCTAATCTATTGAGGAATCCAGCTATTAACCAAGCAATATTATGTTTTTACTTAATGGGTTCTAAAAAAAAACTTTTTAAGACTTACGCAGCTGAAACAAACGTTATAAATAGATAGTTAAATATTATTTTGAGTTAAATCGTATACATATTAATATTATAGGAAATACCTATAACTCATATGATTATATTAGCTATTAAACCTACTACATATAGAAACTATTATAGGTATAAATACTGATATAAAAATATTATGCTTACATTCGAATGAGAAACTATAGCAATTCAATCTAAAATCCTATGACTAATTTTAATTACTCACATCTAGTTGATAGCAATTAAAACAAAGACCACGATATCATTTATGCCTAAAAATATTCTCAGAATTTCACAATAATTTCACATACCTATTACAGCCATTTAGCGCACCCGCGTATATCCTAATGTAAATAGGTACATAGTTATCTAAATTAAAGTGTAGTTAGTAATAGTTTATACTTTATACCGATTAAATCACATGATAAGGAATGTCCCGAAATTATTAGTCTACGTAAGACTAAATTTACAGCTATTTTATTAATGTGCATCTATAATACCTCTAGTCTGATTATAAACTATATATGTACCTATACAGTATACTTGTATATATTTTGGGTACGCATTTATCGCAATCAAGTAACCTACTCAAATTTAGCAACTCATTTAGTTTTTGTTTTTAGAGGGAACACATAAAATCCGATTTATCAATCAGAGCGAAACAGCTGACTTCCGAAAACGAAAATTTAGAGATCGAGCTAGCCGAAATTTATTCTATGACAGAGAAGCTTGAACGTGACGCGGCCGAACAGCGTGACGCGGCAATCAAACGCCAAGCCGAAGAGTTGGCATCTCTGAAAAAATCCAATCAACTGATTAAAGTAACAGCGGATATAAGATAATAGTATAAATTCATGTAGGATAATTTAAATCTAACTATAAATAACTATGCATCCATAGGCGGAGATTTAGGGGGGGCTTGAGTGTGCTAAGCCCTCTCAAAACGGACAAACAGTAAAGTCAGTAGACATATTACATCATATTATGTAATTTATTTTACTTATATTGTTTTTGAGGGAGCTAAATTATCTGTTTGTACGTTTTGAGAGGGCTAAGCCCCCCCAAATCTCCGTCTATGTATGCATCGAAACACTATAGTGCGTTTCATTATAACTGCGACTCGACGCTAACGCACTTCGTGGCGGTTTTGTCTCGAACCAGGGGTTTTCAAACTAGGATCGAAAAAATGTGTAAAATATTCGTTATCAATTTTAAATTTGCCATGCAACTTTACGCGCTAGGTTTAGAAACCCTAATGAAAAAACACCATGAGGCTCGTTAGCGTCGAGTCGCAGTTACAACAAAACGCACTATAGATACTAGATAGTAGTAAGTAGTGTACACACAATTGGAGGTGGGTGTTAATATACTCATAATTATGTGTACCTATATGGTTTTATTATAAAAAAATATATAAATTACACGTATTGTGAATTTGTATACACTATAGACTATACCATAATATTCTTGTATATGATTGTAGGTACCTAAGTATTAATATCATAATATATTTATGATATTTGCCAATTATACCTATGGTATATTGTCTATTTCACTCGTACAAAGTTTAAATATTCTTATAAATAATTATCTAACTGATATTTAATAGTTCGATGTTTTATGACCCTATTACATTGAGCACATTCACATTTTCTGAAAACAATCTTATTGTACTTATGTTGCTATATGGCGGTTTCCATAACAGTACACGCTACTTGGCCCAATACTAATACGTAGATAGTTATAGTTACCATATACACAAAAATAGCACTTTACCGCCTACAACTTCATATAAACTCGTACCATGTAGCCTGTCTTGTTAAATTAAAATTACTACTCTCCATGGATAAATTATAAGAAATTATTTGTACTGTATATTTTTTATTAGTGAGTACCTACCTACCTAATATGATAATAGTTATCAATAGGTATATTATATTATGTAATGTGTACATTTTTTGAACGTGTGTAGGTAATTGGAAAATGAATTTGTTAGCTTGTTATATAATACATTACCTATATATATATATATATATTATATATATATATATATATATATATATTATATATATTATGTATATCATGTGTTTTTAGATTCAATTGGAGTCAATCATCTCCCCGAAAAGAGTATAAAACCAAAACAGCTGCCGAAAACATAATACCCTATACCTAAAGTTATGTATAGACTGTAAAAGAACAGGATGATGTGTGATTGCAACATATTGTTCATATTATTATAATGGCATAAATAATAAAATACATTTTCGATGTGCATAATATATTATATACCAACCTCTAAAACTTTCGATTTTTATTGAATGAATGATTTAATGCAAATATGCAGTGATTATTATTATTTCTTATTTATTTGAATAATAAGCCTTGGTGTCTCCATATTGTTAGCAATGTCTTAAGGTACAGTATTTATATAAACAAATTATAAAATATTGATAAGATTGGTCTTAATTAAAAATGTTACCGTGTGACTTTTGTTATCTGGGTGGAGGGCTTCCGACATAATATTTGATACTCCAGTTTCTTATCTGTCCGCTTTATAGGAACGGCATTCAGATACAATGTGTTTGATTAACATAATTGTACTGCAACTGGTGCATATGGGTGGGCCTCCCTTCTTCATATTGTCTGGTGTTTTAGCTACGGGTGTACTATAGGCGTTCTATTTATTGCGGTTTCCATCTTCCTTGAGACTTCTGGTGGAGAGGGCCATGTGCGGATGGTATTTTTGATTTCATTGAGTTTTGAAGTGCCTTGTTTCCATGTCTGCAGCCATAAGTTCGTGATTGTTTTTGCTGTCAATTTAGCGTCGAAGAGGGTTAAACAATTAAGTCTAATAGCATCGGGGGAAGTTATAGCTTGACGAGCTTTTTCGTCAGATCTTTCATTTCCTGTGATTTGGTTGTGGCTAAGAATCCAAATCCAGATGATTGAATAGCCAGACTGAGTAAGGTCGTTGAGTTGGTTAAGTATTTTCCTAGTGATCTCGCTTGGGGTGGAGAGGTTTTCAATACTCCTCAATGTACTAAGTGAGTAGCTTAGGATTACTGCTTTGTATATAAGTCTTGATCTTATGAGGTCCAGGCAAAAGAAATTGCCATTGCCTCAACTGTGTATATGAAGCTAAAATATGGTAGTCTTAACATGGTGACGTGATCTTGAAATACTACCGCTGCTCCGACACCATTTCCTATTTTCGTACTATTAGTGAATATTTTGGTATAGCCTTGGTAATCAGCAGTGATTGAATGAAGTTGTTGATTGTAAATTATGGGTAAGGTGTCTTGCTTCGAAAATATACTGAAGTATTGTTGAAGCCCCCTCTGTATGATTTTGTTTTTGATAACGTCCAAATATAAGATTGGGGTGTCTTTTAGAGCGTCTGTGATCTATTTCGATACTTTGAGGCTATTTTGGGAGCGTCTGATTGCGAGTAGCATGGAGCAATGGACTCTCCTGATGTCTAGTGGGGCTACACCGGCTGTATTAAGCACGCTGGGATTAGGGCTGGAGTGAAAGTCCCCGGTGACTAGCCTTAGCCTGGTGTTGTGTACCGTATCGATAATTAATTGCTGATGTCTTAGCGTTCATAAATAGGAAATAGTTATATTCGAGCTTAGTTAGAAATATAGAATGAATATTTCATATATTTATAAGTGATTATTTTATAAGTCCATAATAATACACGTTACACAATATAAATTACCACATTTAATTTATAATAATGCATTTAGGATTCATTCAATCATTGATTAGAAATAATTAAGTACTAGAATTTACTATTTATAATCAACGATCAATGTCGTGAAGTTTTATTGCTGTATGAAACCTGTTGTCGGTATACCTTACATTTAAAATCTCATCTACCGGCTACCGGGTACTAATGTCATAAGTTCAACTTCGGTAACTGTAGATAACATATTATAATAAACATGATAACATATAGGCAGGGCTCGGAAGTTATGGCACTAAAAATGGTAATTTTTAGCTCCTTAATAAGCACTAAAAAACTCCAAAATATGCATTTAACTTGAAAAAATTATAATTATAAATTTATTATTATACTGTTTTATAAAACGTTTATATTCATTGACGGTTCGGGGACTGGCTGGACTGGTTGAATTAAAACTGTTAACAAACATGAATGTTACGTGAATCATTTTTGAGTAAAACGATTTCAGAACTTGACCCGCTTTGATCATGTAAGGTGCGGCATCGGATAAAAACAAAAGCACGTTATCATGGTGGATACCACCTGGCACATAGTATATTCATTGATTATCAAATAGTTTATATATGGTCGAATGGTTAGCTTTATCCAACTCATCAGAATTAAGTAAAAAAATTTCACCTGAACCTCGATATCAGTGGTCTCGTCAATACTGACCCAAATCATTTTGTTCGAAATTTTTTCTCTGATAGCATTCAAGGTCTCCGTGTAAATATCGTCTACATATCCTTTGCGTAATGTGGTCTCACAGGGAATTTCATTTTTTGTATATGTTTCTAAAAATGTTTTAAATTTTGGGTTTGATAGTTTATTTAACGGAATGTTTGCGGAAATTAGAGCTTCACACAAATCTTTATTGAATGATGATTTTTTAGAGATATTAACAGTCATTAATTGTTGTTGTTTTCTTTGTGTTTGTTCTTTACATCGATTAATGCCCTTGAGATGTTTGTCAGTTTTTAAATGTTGAGACACGTTATATTTTTTATCAGAATTTACTTTTGTTTCACAAATTTTACAAAATAAAATACTCGAATCAATTTTAAAAATATCGGAATCAAATTCATCAACATAACAACGAAGGCGATTTAATAATGTTTTTTTTTCTTTAGGCATTTTTAATTGATATTAAAATACGTATTTAGATTTACGATTTATTTTACGACGACAACGTTCGACAACGGCGGAATCGGGAGTACTAAAATTAAAACTATAAAGGATAAAGTATATACTATACGTCTATACAGACATATTTGTAATCGTGTGTATTGATAATCTATTGCAATGATACAATAAGGGAATAACACTGACGTCACGAACTATTAATACATCGGACCGTCGATGAATTGTAGAACGGTAAAAACATGAAATATTATTCACTTTATTTCCAATAATTTGAATATTTTTAAAAATATAACCAAATAAATTCATTATTTTCAACTAAATGTGGTTATTATTTTCCAAATTATCTGATAATATACCCAAAAATAGCACTAAAAACCTTAAAATGGCAAAATAGCAATAAAAATCATAAATATGCAAAAAATGGCAAAATAAAATTTCGTGTATGACATCAGATAAGTGTGAAACATATTTGTATCTTACTTTGGGTGTTCTAGGACAAACCAAAAAAAATATGCATTTGCCACAACTTCCGAGCCCTGCATATAGGTATTACAATATACTACATAGGACGTAGGTACATAATAATATTTAGACATTATTAGTAAGTAATAACATTGAATTTATTTTACGCCGAAAAAATGTCTATTAAGGCGGCTGGAGCGTAATCAATTCTAAGGAGTAAAAACTAGGCATTTTATATTTCAGTTTATATGGGTATAAATTGTGAATGCGTTGAAAGTAAATGAACATTAGTGTGTTTTTAATTGTTGTATTTTGTTAATTCGATTTTTGTAAATCGTAATAATATAATATCATAATTTTCGAGGTCATGGCCCATACGATAAAGGTCCTCACCAAAATTAGATTTTCTTTTTCAGCCGCCATTATACAACATACGCAAGCAGTATCGAGCAATCTTTTTCGTGAATTGTCAATTTCACAGGGACGCACGGTATAATATTACAATACATCAGTGTAAATGTGATAACGCAAAAATAATTCTACGAAACCAAGTTAATAACATATAAATAGGTAGCTTTTAAAATAGGTACCAGTCAATGATTTCAGGAAAAAGTTCTCAACAGGCTAAATCATAGCTAAATCAATTGGTAGGCACTACACTCTGCTATAGAATAACAGTAATGAATATTTGTTCGATAATACAATATACGATGGTAATGATTTTAATAGTATATTGGAATTAGAATGAAGACATTCAAATTTTGCAAATCTTTAAGCATTATCTATTTTAAATTCAAAAATTAATGAACTTATTTTTAAAACGAATTTCCAATTGTTAATAATTCTTATGTATAATACGAGTACAAAAATTACATAGGCGGCTTCAGTAGGTCAATTATTTAGTAAATCAGTTCAAGTTTTAACACCAGACGTGATACACGATAATTTTTATATGTTGTAGATCGAAGTTTAATGTATAAAAGGTGTCATTTGTTTAGGGTTACATCAAAAACCAAAATCGATTTTGTCGAATGCCGATTTTGAGTAAAAATTCCGGTTTTTCTTTATTTTTATTTTGTTTTTCCTTGCACTTTTGAAAACTATTAAGGCTTATTTTTTACATTTGAACTCCCTAAGTACCAACTGGATTCACTTTCCTATTAGAAAAGATATTGTTGAACAAAAAATAAGCATCTACAATTATTTCCTTTCATGTCACTACTATGTTAGTGAGAGGTATTAGGTATACCATAATATACATTATGTTACTTGTCTTTTTTATACTCTGATAAACGGTAATTGAATAAGAATTGTATAGTATAAATTGTAAGAAATTAATAAAAAAAAATGTTTTCGATACTTTTTTATGTGTAAACTATTCAATATATTTGGCTCAGTTAATAGGTACCTACTTTGAGTTTAACATGCCCAACGTACTATCCGACAAAAACATCCCATGTTAAGAAAATTATAAGACATGTTAAGACATCAATAAATTCATGCTAGGCCGAAATAATACACCATTATTTATTAGAATAATAATATTATAATTATGGATTCTTATATTTTATAATGAGTATAATAAGAGTAGGTATCTACTATTTAGCTTTTGTATAACATTTATATAAGAAGATGTGTTATTTAATTTATATAAGGATTAATATTAAAAATACTCAATGTATTTATAATAATCTGATATTTGTATTATATATTTCAAGAATAATACATTTTTTGTTCGTCACTTTGATAATAATCTTTGTTTGGAACGAGCAAAAAGTATGGCGAAGTAAGAGACATCAAAGAATCCATAAGAAGGCGTTGATTATTGGACAACTTTGGTGGCTGATTACTGACATGTGTCGGATGTAACTCCACTGTAGTGTTTTTATTGGAAGATGTCTCTGGTGTTGAGGCCGATCGACGACTTCTGTTTCTTATCAAGGATCTTAACGGAGAACTGGATCTGGCGAGGAGTGACATGACCGAATTAGTTCCATCATCTGAACCTTTGGTCTTAACTACAGCTTGTTGTCGTTCCCTTTTCATGTAAAAAAAAAATTTTGTATTAATTGAATCAGAAAAGCAACCAATGTTTTTTTTCAGTGGTCACCGCAAATGGTTTTAGGTCACTTTGTACTATTATATACATAAAGTATATATTGTAAATATAAGTCATATACCTAAGTAGTAAGTATATTATAGTATATATAATTAAGAAATAATTATACTTAATAAAGTAGATTTAAAATGTTTTAAAATATGTAGTATAATATTAAGAATTTAGTTAAAATAATGAAAGTTTTTTTAATTAATTAGTTAGATAACGGCCAAATATTACTTGATGCTATAATATATTTATACTTATTATCATAAGTTATGTTAAAAAGTAAATTAAAAATGTGTACAATATAAAATATATGTCAAAATGACAAATAAAATTATTTTCGATAGGTAATAACCCACGAATTCATAGTCAATAATAATCACATTTCAATATTTCATAAATCTGTTTTTCGAACACTGATATTATTTCTATAATAATTTTGGAATTTTATCTTGATTATCTTATATTTTTCCCCAACGCAAAATGTTTAAAACGTTGTAGTATATAAAAGGGACTGGAGCGTAGTCAATTCTAAGAAATAAAAACTAGGCATTTTATATTTCAGTTTGTATGGGTCTTGTGAATGTGTTGAAAGTAAATGAACATTAGTGTGTGTAATTCGTATTACTGTTTCATGTTTCACGTTTTATTGGGGCAACATAGGAACCGGATATGTACGTTACCGGTATTACGTCTGTAATTTTACGTACGCGCATGCATAAGTCACCTCATATTACTTTGTAAAATAACAAATATTGTTTTGTAAACAATATTACCAGTGACTTCAATCACTACAGTCAGTAGGATGATCTGATTTAAATTTTGAAAACATATTTGAATTCTCCTCTAAATTTTCTACGCTTTGTCGTACATTTTTCATATTCTATATCAATGTATTTACTATTTAAGTTTGAATTATGTATATGTTTTATTTTTTCTCTTTTTGTTAATAAATTTCGAAGTAAAAAAAAATAAAAATAAGAAAAATTAAATTGTCTAAGCATACACAATTTAGTGACGAATTCAAATCTGCTTTCAAAATTAATATCACAACATTATATTGAGCGTAGTGATTGAAGTCGTGAGTAATGTTTTCGACCGAAAATAAATCACGCTCCAGCCCCCTTAAGACTAAAACTAATATTTATTGCTTTGGATCTAATTTATTAATCGATAACATTAATCGTTAAAGCTGGGCTCAACTCAACGCTCGCGACTCGTTTAAGTTTGGTATCATAATTATTGGTGTAAAATAATTACAAAAATGTCGGCAACGTAAATGTGGCAATTTCGCATAAAATATTCTATGCTCAACAGGCCTGCAATTTTGGGGAGAGGGGCTGCCCACACCTGATGTTACACGAAAAGTAACCCTTGGGGACGATACCCCCACATCACAATATATTTATTCACTTAAAAACACAAAAAAACATACAAAATAACCAAATATTTATTTACTTAAGTTTCATTTTTAACAATAATAATATCCTGTCTGCGGTAATTAGAATAAAAATCCCCAAACTACAATATTAGTTTATATTACTCACAACCACATGAACATTATTAAGCAGAGTAAATATTTTTTAAATCTAATTATAGTGTAATTACCAAATTAATAATATTTAATTATAATGTAATTACCAAATTAATAATATTTAATTATAAATATATACTTATAGTATAGGTATGTAATAGGTATACATATAATTAGGGCTAGGAAAATAAAGCACTAAAACACCTAACCTACAATAAAGGAATTAAAAAATTGTCAAAAATGCTACAAAAAAAAGCATTTTAACCAAGAAAATACAACTAAAAAAGACTTGAACATTTTTAAGTTTAGCTTAAAAATATTTTTAATATCAAAAAATAATTTATTAAACACACATTTATATGTCACACTAAGTAATTCTTAGAACAACTAAACATAATTTATAAATATTGAAAAAAATAAATTAAAAACCGTTTTATTAAATGTCGATTAATGTCAACGTATTAAGTAACCATTACTCCCCACTCGGTAATCACTTTGACAAAATCTAAGAATCTATTTTCAGAAATATTTTCCGATAAGGCGATAATATTTCACTACGAAATCATGAAATAAGTATATATAATGACACAATTAAAATAAATTAATAAATAATAATTTAGATAAATATGTACGTAAATGTTCTAAAAATGTTAAATATGCGTATAATTAACAAAAACTAATTAAAAAGCTAATAAACTGACAAAAAAGTACCAAAAAAGCATTTATTTACGAATATCATAAGAAAATGCAAAAAAAGCAAAATCAAAATTGCATATTTGAACTCTGTGATGAATGAATCGAATTTTGTTTTTGATTATATTTTATGTCCTGTAGTACTATGAAAAAAAATGCAAATGCTACAAAATCCTAGCCCTACATTTAATATATCGTTAGAAAAATTAAAAATCAAGTAGGGAGGTATTAAAGAAACATTAAATTTAAAAAACCAGATTATGTTCAAAGTATAAAATATATAATTTGGTACCATATAATATAATATACTACAATTTAACTTATTTTTTAATATTTATACTAATTTTCAAACAACGACAATAATATTTTGTTTTATATTATATACTATGTATCCATGAAATAAAGTATTAGGTACGTTCTCTAATAATATTTTGACGATAATTTAAATATTAATTATTATTATTATCATTATTAGGAGTCGTTTTTAGAAGTTTTACTTATAGATACAATATTTTAAAGATTATAAAATAAAGCATAAAACTATTTCGAATGATCGATACTTACGTCAAATAATACAAATCATTATCAAACAAATTTTTAATGAATGTAAGTGTCTAATATTTTAAAAGAACCATTAAAATATGTTGTTTCAAATCGTGATTTAAAACAAAATAATATTATTGTTAACATTTTGAAAGCTATTTATTATATATTAATTTTTACCTATATTATATAAGTATTTATTTGTAATTAAATATTAATAATGTGATAATTATTCTAATTAGCTTTTAAAAAATATTTGATCAATCAATTTCATCTGGTTATCAGTAATATTATAGGGTTATTTTTTCTAGAGTCATGGATTTGAACCTTAAAATAAATACAGGCATACAGTTACATGATATTTACCATATTTATCATAGGCAATATAAAATAATTATAAAGTTTAAATAAAAATTAAATAATTAAATTTTTTTCCAAAAAAAAAAAAAATATGAAATATAGTTGAATTTTTTAAGGGTTTATTAATATTTTAGGAAAAAGTTGAATAATTTATTTTTTGGGGGCTATTACAAGTTTTTTCGAAGGGACTAAGTTCCCCTAGCTCTTTCTATAGTTTCGCTTATCATGATCAATCGTGTTGTTAAAAAGGTATATGTTATTGTATTATACTCAATCTTGCTTTACCGCTTGTGATAACGTAAATCACACCGTAGTTAGTTGTTATTATGTATTTGTTATTAATAATTGATAATATTTTGTAGTAGTCACTAGTAAGATAAATAGCTATCCTCGGTTCCATAACAAAAACACGTAAAAACAGGATGCATTTACCTCCGGATTCTATGCTTGCTGCCGATGGGCATGATGTCAATAGACTCGCTCTTTGGTCGTATGTCTAACGGATTAATAATACTTCTATCGGTAGTAATGCAGCCAAAAAAGCCAATAATTCCATCACATTTTCTCTGTGATCTCACAAAAAAGGGAACCAGGTTCATGGACTCCAGTGTATCTAACAAGTCACGATCGGAAACCCGAGCTGAAATTATGATGGTATGAATTATTAATAAATAACAAAAACAAATTAGACATTATTAAATAAACACATTAAGCTACAAACATGAAATGTAAAGCAAGTAAACAAAAATATCAAATGAGCATAAGTCCTAAATCCCAAAAAAAAATTTTCGGCAGCAAAAATGTGTTTCATTAATAATAAAAAAAAATACCAATAATAGTATTAATTATTACCAGTGTTGGGAATAGATAACTAATAATTTATCTAGATACAGATAAAGATAATTATACTAAATTTTATCTAGATAAAGATAAAAATTAGGACATTCTTATTTAGATAAATATGAGATAATTTCATGTTTAATTTTGAAAATATTCAGGATACTTACTTGAGTCTACAGGTAAAAAAAAAAATAATTTAAATTTTTTTAAAGCAGAGGATAGAGGTCGTACAATCGGTTAAGCAATAACTAAAATACCGGGAATTCAAATAGGGTTTTATAAATATTAAATTGTTATAAATTACAATTATTATAATATTATTATGCTTGTGAGTACAATATCCATAAATGTTGATTTCCTTTTGTCGGTTTAAAACAATAGTTATTTTTCATACTTTGTACACAATTCTATGAAACGGGTATCAGCTAATGAGACCATCATCATTTGGTGGTGGCCGGTGGCTGGCGGGTAGCAGGGATAGATGTTTTTCCTTTTGCTATTATTAGTTGTTCTTACAATCTTACCTACTACGAGTGGCGCCGAAGTCCAAAATTTTACCTATGACATTAGACACCTCCACATAAAATTTTGACACCCACCTATTTCTTATAATTACATTATCATACACCAAGTATAATTTTATGTTGTCTATTAAACAAATTTTCATAAAATAACTATAGAATAACAAAGGTGACCCCCAAACTACTAAAATTACCCATGACAATTTTCATAGGTAAATATATATTTAGGCGCCACTGCCTACTACACGCCCATTACATATTTCTATTTTTGGGTTTTCTCATTGTTTACGATGTAAAACTCCAGACTAACAATGAATATTAATAAATATTAAAATCCTGGTATTATAATGCATATTACTAAACGTGTTTTCTATGTAATAGATGAAAAATAGAAAAATGTAAAAATAAAATAATAAAAATATTATAATTTTCAAATTTTTTTTTAATTCATTTAAATAAATTATCTAGATAAGTACTCATAGATAACTAGAATTTTATCTAGATGAAGATAAAGATAACTGAGTAGAAATTTATCTAGATAAGATAAAAAATAAATAATTTTTATCTAGATATTTCCCAACACTGATTATTGCCAATAAAGTTCTTACTAATAACGAAAAAAAAAAATAATAATAAAAATAATGAAGGTAGGTACTCACAGCTGGGAAGGTCCGTATCGTTACTCGAGTTGAGTGTCTCCCCGCTGGGAATATCCGTATCGTTACTCGAGTTGAGCGCCTCCCCGTTGATGGCAATGATTCCGATGATCAAAACGAAAATGTTGATAATGGACGTCATGATGTTGTAGGTAATCTGAACTACTGAATGCTAATGGCCAGAAACCCTCTGAGTGCTATTTTATATGCATTCACAGCAGCGGCGGTAATGAACAGTTTTGTCATAGCTAAGAAGGGGTCTCTAGGTGCGCACCTACCGGACAACCAATAAACCAGATACGGACATATTATTATGATACTATTATATTTTAATACTATATAATATTCTTGACTTTTGACTGTGGATTAGGTACCTGACAAAACCCTACTCGTCCGTGGTCCATTACTCTTTAGTATTCAAATACATACTACCTATGACTTTTTTTTTTATAAATACCTATCATTCAATATTGTGACAAAAACAATGGTACAATGGTTTTACAATGATGTTTATTTTTATTTTATTTTATTTTTTTTTATCCTGTATACAAATTTTCTACCATATATAATATATAGTACAAGGTACGTATAGTACCTTATCTATTAGTAAATTGGATCAAGATAGACTTTAGAGAGGTCATTTTTCGATTTTCTCAATAACTTCTCCACAGGAAAATATAACAAAAATATTACAAAAAACCGCTTAAAATGGGATTTTAATTTCTAACACTTAATCTAACATCATACAAAGAATAAAAAATAATAATATTATAATATTAATTCAACATAATCAAACCTTTTTTTTTTTTTCAGTTTGAAACCGACGACGCCGCGAGAATTGCTTTCGCATTACTTCCGCGGCGCCGCCATCGTTTATTAAAATTTTAAATATATGCAACATTTTAGTTTTAATTTTAACACCTTGAGTTTGTCCCTTATTGGGTGCACAATTTAACATTGAACATATTTTAACGTTTACATTATAAGAGACAAAGAAAATTTACATGTTGGCTCATGGCCCGCTATTTGATTTTCTTGACTTTCCAGCCCGGCTTTGGTACCCGCCAGCTATAGAAAGTCACGTTCGTTTATTCTCGGCCCGGCTTGAGAGCCCGCCGGCCTCTAATCTCGTAACTCGCGTCTTCTCCTTCCGCCGTTGTGGAGTGCGCGTTTCGCCGTTTAACATAATCTAACTTAACCTAACCTAACCTATAATAAATAATAAAAATATAAAAAATCCAGACAGGCAAACCATCTCCGCTCAGAATCGTTTTTCTTATACAATGATATCATATCATGGAATTAAAGTTTAATACAATCCATTATAGGTACATTGATCCATTTGTAACCTGCTGTACAGCAGAGCGACATCCACTAACCTGCCTTTTTTTTGTGTTCTATAAATATAAATAATAAATTATTGTATTAAAATGTATGCAACTCTTATAAAAAAGGTTAAAATTTTGAATTATTATTTACGCGGGATATTTTGTCATGGTATATTTTTGCCGGGATATTTTGGTTTATTTTTCGGGATATTTTATCGTGTCACCAAATTTTCTATATACGTTTCGTGAGTTGGATTATGTCGGCGGGGGTGCTCGTCGGACGGACCATAGCCGTGTTGCAATGCGATTGTCGTATAAAAGATGTATGTTACCTACCTACTGACCGTTTTCATATAATAACATTCCATTATACCTTGTATTCTAATATAATACAAATGAGTATTATTATATATTATAAATGTACCCACATATACCTATACTGGTCTGCAGGTGCTCTCCTTGTACCCGTGGTAGCGAAATTTCCACGCCAAGACGTGGCGCCACGAAAACACAATGCCTACGGAATTTTGAATGTCGACTATTGTTACAAAATATACACTACCTACACACAAAGACTCAGGGGTGGGCCTTGTGGCCAAACGGTGGATCGTGATGAGTCGATCACAGACGATTTTACTGTTCATCCGTATATTTGTTAGAACTTACCTATTATATTATTATACATTTAGTATTCAGCAGCATATACCTATGTTAAAAGTTCTAAGTACCCACAAATAATATATTTAAATTACTATCACATACCTAAAATCTTTACATAAATCTTATTCTTCATTATTCATATTTATTTTCCATCAAATTTTAACTTAAAATGTCTATAAAAAACCATGTTTATATCAGAGGCTGTAACCTTTTGAATTTATCGGTATCGGTTCAGCTACTGGTTCCATAAAAATAAAATAACTGTTCCGGTTCGGTTCTGGATTTTTGATAAAAAAAAAAAAAAAATGAAGGTATCAGTTCCAAATAATTTCTGTACCAGTTCCAGGTAATTTCTGTACCGAAAAGTATTATTATTTTAAATACCTATCCGGAACGCGGGCTTAATTAATAGAATGAGAAATATTAGAAAATTCATATGATCATACATAGTTATCATACATCGAAATTAAAGTTTGGACATACGGTATCCATGGATACTATAACTGCAGTTAAGGGGCACTGCAAAGCCTTCCAATACCAAAACGCTTCAGACTTTTCAATCCATCTGCCTACGAGTGATAACATCCTCTTCTTGGTATTTCACAAACAACAATCTTCACAAAGACCTAAAAATCCCTACACTCAATCAATTAGCAAAATTATATTACTTTAAATTTTACACAAACTTAACCTCTCACAGTGGCCCATTAATAAATCAACATTCTTCCACCTCACTACCTGTTAATGTATGTAGATTGTAGAAGACTCTAAAGACAGTGGCCTAGAGACCTACTAAAAAAAAACCTCTTGATACTTAATATGTACCCGACGGGGGGGGGGGGGGGGCGCTGCCGCGTGCCTGCCCACTAATGTTGAATTTCTCCTATCACTTAATATGAAATTAACAAATTTGCTTATTGTACTTAATGTTGTATAGATTGTAAATATTTAAAATATAAAAAAAAAAGAAAAGAAAAGAACCAAGAAGATTGAAATGATGAATTAATAATATATTTTACTATACCACGAGCGTTTCTTCAAACTTTAAATGCTTTATAATAAAAATACAAAAAATTGTCAAATATTTGATACCTACATTATATCATGTATAATGGATCAATGTTTTAAGTAAGGTATTTAGCTTCGGATTATGAAATTAAAATAATAGCTTAATATGGTTATTGACATTTAAAAACTAAAGGTGAGGTGATGTTACCAATAAGCATATTATACAAAGAAAACTCAAAATGTTATCATTGTCAACGTGTCTTAAATTGTCCAAAAAGAAAATATCCAATATAATTTTCTTATTTTTTATTTTTTTCCGATAAAAATAAAGTATCTGAAACCTAGTTATATTGCGTGTACCACCTACGTATCTTAGTATAAAAATAATAAAAGATTTGTATACAGTACCGTTATACTAAAGGAATGCGACAAGTCGTGTTTTCTAAAATACTGTATAAAATATGTGTGTTAAATGTTAATGGAATCGTATGTATGGTGTTCAGAGGCGGACTTACCATTTATCCGCCCCTAGGCATTACAACACTAGCACCCCGTACATTGGCGTGCTCCCACGGGGGGGGGGGGGGGAGTAATGTTCCATGAACTAAAACAAAACTATAAAAATTGTATTTAGGTATTTTTATACCAACTAAACAAATAAATATTAATACAATTTTGCATAGGTACATTTGTACACTTGTACAATAATTAAATCATTTTGCGCCTCGATTTATGTGAGCACTCTAATCTCTATAATCGTAATTGATTAGCAAATTTCTGAGCAGTATGCAGTATGCACTATACAGGAGACGGGCGACAGTACCAGCGTCGAGCGTCGTCGCAATATTTATTATTATTAATTACTTTATCAAGAAACCTGATTTCCAGAATTAATTCCAGTATTCTAATATTGTGGTGCTGGGTGCGGGGTGAGGCGGGTCATTCCACTAAGCACTGTGCGAGCTATCCCCCATCTAGCTAGTAGAGTGGCTTTATACAATGTACTATGTAGTAATGTACCCGGCGGCCCGAGGCAGTATATTTGACTGCCTTGGCTGGCGTTTTGCGCATGCGCCACTCACAATATTGTACGTTTGTACGCCGCATACCCGTATACCACCTCCTATGCATTAACACAGGCAACGCCGGCAACTGCCTCGTCGAGTGTCGATGTCGAACCTCTAGCGGTGGCGGCGCAGCGCGGCACGCGCTGGTCGCAGAATTAAACTCAGACGGCAAGGTTATTATAGCTTATAAAATAAAACGTTACTGCGACGTGACTACGTGAGCCATTCTCCAGTTTCATGCAAGTTGTATACGTAAAAAAATAATATAAAATATAAATTTAGGTAAATAGAATTATGAAATTATGAAAAATTAAAAAATTTCGCTCCAAAAAATATTGCGCCCTAGGCCAGTGCCTTGGTGGCCTATGGGTAAATCCGCCCCTGATGGTGTTTAGAAATACGTCGATAAGTTTTTTCCTACATATTTTTCTCGAGGGTGAACGATAAAGAGGCGCCAACTCTTAAACTATCGCCGGGAATCAGGAACACACAACCGGTTTTATGGTGCCGGGTGCGTATTATATATTAGGTATTAAGTAGGTAATGTATGGTGCACGTGTAGCTGTATCGAACGCATGGATGACCCAAATAATAAACTCATACACACATAAAATTATATTTTTTCCAATATGTGATATCCAATTATCATTATCATATTCAATAAATAAATAAACAAAACGTTTCGAATCAGTGTGTTCAGTTTTCCTCCGTGATATCAATTATTGATAAAACCTGATTATATGCGGGTTTGCCTCACATAGGTACAGTAATACCTCGCTTTCTCCTATTGTAAATTATTAACTTCATCCAAATACGGACATCAGCATATCTGAAGTCAATCATATAGGAATTCTGTACTGTACAAACATTAAGATGTTAATCTTTGTCCGCCTGGTCGTATATTAGATAAATATATAGGTAGGTGCACTCAGGCACGGATCTAGAAATGAAAAAAGGGGAGGTGCTAAACAAAAAAATGTACTTAATTACTTATTTTGTACGAAGTCTTTCTTATTTTTTGAAATATCTTAAGTACCGAAGTCCTAGTCTAAGGGGGGGGACTTTAACTCCATAGCCCCCCCCCCCCTTGTATCCGAGCCTGGGTGCACTATAACTAAAGCAGACTTAATATCTACAGGACGTCGGCCGGTACCTACGTTTGTACCTATAGGTATATTAATATATAGTATAATAATATGAAAACGTGTTCTAAACAGGCCGCATTCCATCTTTGCTCACCATACGACCAGCCAACGACGTAGTTAATACATAAAGTATCCGATTAGGCTTAGCACGATTATTGCGTGTACAATAAACATATAAAATATTCCTAAAGCAACAAGGTGCGGCGCTGGTGTGGCGCGCAGAGATATATTTAAAAGCATGAAGAAATCCGGACTGTCACATAAACTTATTGGTTAATAACTTTTTTTATCGAACTAGGTCCTTTGGTATGGGTTGCTGGATAGGGGGACGGGGTACCATTAGTGCTCAGTGGTCAGTGGCGTATTTAGTATTTTTTGTAGGGGGCGGATGACAAGAATTTCAGCTTACAGATTACGATTTAATAATTATATTATAATAATAGACATGTATTTAAAGAGCCATGGGGGCGGATTTGTCCCCATATCCGCCCCCGTAAATACGCCCCTGTCATTGGTAGGTTCAGTTTCACTTATTTTATTTTCGATACCCGTACGATATTAAACTATATTGTTATAAAGGTATGTGTGTAGTGTGTGTGTGTGTGTGTGTGTTTTGGAATGTCTTATGACATGGTATACAGTAGATAATAACATAAAAACACTATATTCATCGGCGAATAATAGTGTCAGACATGTTCTGTAAGAGATCACGAAAACGCGTTGTTTTTATATTATTACCGTGTGATACATAATATTATATCCCATATTATATTATATAGGTATATTTATTAATTATTACTCTTCTAGAATTCAAGAAGATAATGGTCCCCACTGGACATTATTCGTGTGGGAGCTCATGAGTGCACAATTATGTATTGTTAATAACTACTATATTTATTTACACTTTTCCCCAACATTACTCAAATATCAATAAAATAACATAAATAATACTATTGATTTAGTTATATTACATACACCGTTATTTAGTGTAGACGGGTAGTTAAATAATACAATGTAAAGATATAAAACTAAAATCATCAATAATTATTAAAACTATAGTCTATGATATCTATATTACCTACCAATAGTCTATGTCCTACATACATTTATTATAACAAATTTTTTTTTATAATCTTGAAAGGGGCGCATTCTAGTTGCCTCTCGAAGTAAAAAATACATCAAGAATACATTCTTATATTGTTAAACAACACACTTGAACTATTATTACTATTTTACTATTATTACCATTACACTGCAACTATTATTAATTTCACTGGATAAATAAATTCTGCCGTCCTTTGATTTGCATTTGGATTTCCGGACTGTACAAAGGTCATGGTCCGGTGACCATTTCGAAAGGTTACGTTTGTTTTAAATTAACATATTAATAATTAATAAATCGTTTTTTAATTTAAACTTTTGCTTTATGAAATGTCAACAACTTAAGATCTTAACTGCAATGGTATCAGTCAACGACAACTACGGAAAATGGTGATTAAATACTTAAGTATCTATATTGCCTTGTTAAAAACTTACTAGTTAATTGGTAATTGGTACAGCTGGACATAACATCACGATCGACCATCGCGGTAACACGACCAAGACAATATGATTTTACCACCTATTTTAAATGATAATATTATTACTTATCAATAGTGATGGAATAAAATATTGTTATTATTCATGATAATTATTGTTTTATTTTGATAAATATGCCAGTGTCATCCACGTTTTGCAAATTAAGTTTTGCCAATCAAAGCCATGTTTAGGTCGATTCAACTAAAATCTATAACATCAAATGAAAAGACTTTACCAGTGTTGACCAACCTATCCTACTCGGCCAGTACTCAGTTCCCAGTTTATAATAAATTATCTACCCGGAACATATCTAATGGTAACGGTATTGTATTATTATCAGCCGTGTAAAATCTTATGAATGTAAGCAGCGTGCCAGCGTTCTCAACACCATTATTCGTCCTGAAAATCCGAAATGTCATTAATCGTATCAACATTTGACGAGGGTACACCAAGTACACAAAACACACACACACACACATGCACAACACACCGTGCACCGGGCGTCACCGTTTTTCGCCCAAATCAACCTTTCCATTTACCGCCAAGTCCGTTTACCGCCAGTTAAATAATATATATTTCCATTTTCCACCACCACAAAATTCAGTTATATCATAATTTGGTAACCCCGGATTGTAATAATTGAAATATTATATTTTTTTCGATTCATGGATATTTTAATGGTTGTTCTGTTAGTACACAAACGCATATTTATGATTTTCATGGAATAAGCAAAAAGTGCGAAGACTTGGAAGAAAGATTTTTTCTTCTCCTAAAAGTAATTGTTGACTTTGAAATGGCTATACCTACTTACATAGGGCGCAAATAGCGTTTGAGATTTGGGGGGGGCTAAAACGGCTGATAGGGCCTTACTTTGATAATATTGAATAAGCTTAAAAGAAAATGTAGGAAATGTTTGGGAGGGCTATGGACATTTTTTTTTGGGGGGGGGCTTAGCCCCTAAAGCCCCCTCCCCCTATTTGCGCCTATGCCTACTTAATACAGTTTATGAAATATGGCCGCAAGCTAATATTTCAGGATATCGGCTTCATTTAACTCAATCTTGGTACCGTAAAATACAAGAAATTGGCTTATCAAGTATATATAAAGATGAGTCATCTGAAATTGGTAAATGGTTACATAATATATTTGGCTTATATATTATTTCTAATTCCGGAATACATCAGTGATTTTTTCGTCGATGATTTAATAAGCGAATGTCTGATTAATGAAAGACTACAAAAATTTGCTGACTATTTTGTAGAAACATATATTTCTGAAGATTGTATTTATCTTCCAAAATTTTGGGCACTTGCATTTTCAGAACTTACACACAAAACAAAGGCCTGTAAGTAATTTCATGCACATTTTAAAAATAGTTTTTATCGAAATTCGTTATCAATTAAGTACAATGGTTAAATGTTTTAAACGAAGAAATACAAACTAATGTTTAATGCAAATTAAGTAACGTCGGTGAACCAAAAACACCGCAAAACCAAATTTTAAAGTGACAAAAAAGAAGCAACTGTTTAAATGATCAATATAAAAAGGGAGAAATATGCCGATATACGTTTGTAAAAGCCATAGTGTATAACTAAAAAAAATAATAAGACACACACACATTACACATACTTATATAACAATACAGTTTAATATCGTACGGTTATCAACCATATTATCTATACTGACTGAACTACATTATTGTATATCACGTGTGTATCATATTATATATATACAGGATATCTTGCTAGGATTTACCCATTCCGATATCTCCTGAGATAATAAAAATATCATAAATTATATAAATAAATAAAATCTGTTTTTTATGAGACTGACGGAGGCAAGGACTACACATATTCTTTTTTTAAAATTTATTTGAATTTTTTGGTAAAAAAGTTATTTTTTATTTTTGAAACAATTGAAGATAGCCATTTCATAGAGTTTATTTTTGTGAACATTTTGACTTTTCGACATTTTACTTTCATAAATCTCAAGTTTTTTAATATTTTTTTTTAGTTTACAGGTTAAACGGCAAAAAACCGGTTTTTGTCCGGGTGGCGAGTCCCCCTCTGTGACTAATGGGGAGTTCCTCACGGGATAACCTGTATATATATATTATATTAATACGTCTTTTTTAGTGATCTTTATAAGATAGTACTCTGCGATGTGTGCTGATAAATCGATAAAACGTAGGTACCTACTGCGCAGTTGAATATAAATAACAACAAAATATATACGAATGCACTTATACACAATAGATTCATGGTGGTCCTTTTCAGTATGGCCGTAGGTTAGACATCTTTTTTTTGTGTAAATCGTGGTGCGCCAAATGGGCACTTCACCCTTGCGAGCCGTTCTTCCCCTTGCCTACACATCGTTTATTATAATAAACAAACAAACATCAATGCCATTTACGAGCTCCACAAGATAAAAAAGGGGCCTCTAGTATTTCAACTTCGACGCCCAAAATATAAAAGCCTCAATTATATTGTGGTATCTTTTCTTTACGTTAGATACCTATGGTGGGTATTAGGTTAGTATTTTTGGACATGTATTTACAAACCCAGTAAATTTTCAAACTTTTCAAAAAAAGTTCATTAAATACTCATACTGCTATTAAGTAAATGTTTAAAAATGTATAATAATATTTTTTTAAATTATAATAATTTCAAGCATACTGAAACTAATCTAGGTACCTAGGTACTAACGTTTTTAAATATTTAAATCACTATGCAGAAATACTTCATCGAACTCCGTGGCTAAATAAAAAATTCAGATAATTAACTGATGCAATATTAAAGATTCAATATCATGAATAAATTCTAAGGATAAATTGAAATTAAGCATACTTATTTTGTTTCAATAATTTATTTGGGTACTTATGGTGATTATATAATATATATGCCACGACATAAAGTGAAAATAATAAATAAATAAAAGACATAAAATCTTCATTATAAAAGGAGCAAAGACCTTTTTTATGACATTTTTAAACAACTGTTATTTTTTAATAATTGATATTTCAAAAAACGTCGATGAAGGTTGACTACAGAATATTGTTCTCTATAAATCTCAAATAATAGGTATGTTTGTTCTATGTGTGAGTAGTAAATTAACATTATTGTGTGTTTCCAAGAATCGCTGTAATGCCGCGTCGGGCAACCGCTACCGGATGCAATTCTCGTACGCGCTAGCAAATGTCAATACTTCACGATAAATGTAATATGTTCTTGTTTGCATAACTATAAAATCTACTAAAAGTGGAAGTTAATTAATCACACTTCATATTCTTGAAGTTCGATTGTAATTTCGAAAAAATGGTTGAATTTATAAGCTTCTAGACTATTGCTCTTTAGAAATCACTTTTTTGATTTAATATTAGATGTGACAAAAATAAATACAAAATATGTGAGCACCTATTGAAATTATTTCATGGGATTTTTGAAAATAAAATCTTAATTTAAAGGTCTTTTAAAGTTGAAAATTGAAAATCGAATTCCTAAAAAAACTATATATTTTGTCAATGAGTTCATACATATATACAAAAGTACCGTACGATATAAATTAAATTAAATGTCAGATTGCTTATCAATAATTGGGTAATAAATATGCAATTCATTGACAGGAGGTTCATTGGTGTGTATCCATTCCCCTTGTATCTAAACCATTACTTAAGATTAAACTTGAGCAACAAAAAAGAAACAAAGAAACAAATAAAATATAAAAGTCGTTACTTTTATTTTTAAGTCAATTAAATTGAGAATTATAATTATAATATATTATTATGTTATACTATTGGTTTGATTAGAAAGATGAACAGTAGGGTGTCCATTATTTATATATGAACAGGTTAGTTGTCATAACTTATAATAGGTACATTTTGTACTCGTGATTATATTTTACAAACTTATATTAATTATTACATTTATACCAAAAAAATATTTATATTTAAATTTTTTTCCGTTGGCTTTTTTTCCTTGGTGTTTTTTTTTTTTTTTTTTTGGGCTATTGTTTCACAATTCAGAATGCCATGCTATTATCCTAAATATAGATTCTTTTCTAGTTGTATACTTGTTTAACGACGTGCCTAATCGATTTTTACTTCTGGTAAAAAACATATATTTTGTGTCTTTCTCACAAAATTAAAGTTCACCGCATACCTACAAATCACATATTAAATATCGTCGCATTCCACGGGTGGGTGTGTCACCTATCGGTTATCCATTACAATGGACATATATATACAAATGTTAAATGCTAATGATGTCTAGTCGTCTAGACAAGTAATTTATAATGATAACATTTGAAGGTTTTTGGAAAATGTTTTTTTTATTATATAATTAACCCGTGGAACAATATTCTGTACGTTTGACACAATATAATATTATAGTAATATAACACGGAACTTGAGGTCAGCTTGACTTGTTATTTTTTTTAACTTATTACCGCCACCGCGCCGTAGCTATAGTTATTCTTTAAATTTAATTATGAGGATGTTTTAATCAGTCCAAGTATGAAAATAGGGGAGATTGTAAATTCCGCCCGAAATGAACAGGTAAAAACAAGGTATATGGTAAATTCCGCCCGGAAAAATATCCAAGTAAAAAAGGTACATGTAAATTCCGCCCGAAAAAATATACAGGTACAAAAATAGTTCCGCCCGGAAAAATAAATATATTTAAACTAAGCGTTCCGTCACTGTACGACTCGACCGTACTTTTCGCGACGCGGCGCGTGTTATAAGTTATAGTATTGGGAAGTCACAAAATGTTCGAACACGGAACAATCGTATCTCAAACGATAATCTTCAATCATGTCATATCTTATCAGCTTTGACTGCAATATTTTGGATGTAATAATTATTGGAAATTTCAGATAGAAATATTATAAATTGTGTTCAGTACACGTCCTAGAGTCTTATACGCTTATACCTATTACCTACACTATAATGGCTCAATTTATTGAATCTGAACGTGGAAATATACTTTTAGTGTTAGACAATTTTAAATTTTCTAAAGTAAATAGACCTTTAGCTTCTGGATTAACAAAATGGCGATGTATAATCAAAACTTGCAAAGCTTTTGTGAAAACCTTTGGTGAAACTACGAACATCGCTGAACAAAATGTTGATCATTATAAACATAGTGCAAATAGGCAAGTACAATATTATACATAATATACAACTTAATTAAATAATATATTTTAAATTATTAATTTTTTAAAACCTGAATTTATAATTTGTGTTTTTATTGATCAAAATATACAACGGCAAATTGTGTCAGTATCGGCCAAAACGTAAAGCTGTTGAAAGATAGTAATGAGAAAACCTAGTAAAATAGTGTGTACTGTTATAAAAGCATTCCTCGATCTGAAGCGTTGCAAGAAGTGACATGAATAATATCAGGCGAAATCTTTACAATGCAAAGCGAAAGAAAATTCCTCCTTTACCAAAATCTGGGGAAGAGTTCAAAATATGCTGGA
>NC_042493.1:14529858-14558459 GCF_005508785.2 Acyrthosiphon pisum
AAGCCTCGACTATTAGAAATTGGATAGTTAAATGTTTTGGATTAGTTTTTTAGAGCCCGAGATGGTTTTTGATTACTTTGAAGTATTTTTAATGAGTTCTAAGCCCAAATGATCATAGATTAAAACAATTTTCTGATTATTTATTAAATAATTATGTAAGTAATGACGCTGCTTTTCCTCCAAATATATGGGCTGCTGCTACAGCAGATTTGAACAGAACGACTAATGCTTGTGAGTCGTTTCATTCCAATTTTAATAAAAGTTTTAATTCTAGTCATCCTCATATTTTTATATTTTTAGACAAACTTAAACAAATTCAAGTAGAAAATTACATAAAAATAAATAGTATAAATGAACCACATAAATATAGAAATTCAAAATCAAAAAAAAAAAATATATACATGCAAAATATAATTAAAAAATATAAAAATAATGAAATATCTATAGATGATTATGTAGGAAACGTGGCTCATTATTTTGGGGATTTTAACAAAAAAAAAAAATAAATAGTATGGAAGTGATATTTTGACTCGATATTTATTATTATAATTTTTACTATTTTACGATTTTTAATACTTTTATATTATATATTGTGCTAATTATTGATTATGATTTAATTTTACTATAATATTATGATTGTTATATTTACTTTTATAATTATTACTATTTTAACAATTTTTAACAATTTTATATGCTATACTTCTATAATATACACGACTTATAATAATATGTGCTAATTATTGATGATGATTTTATTTTACTATAATATTATGATTGTTATATTTACTTTTATAATTATTACTATTTTAACAATTTTTAACAATTTTATATGCTATACTGCTATACAATATACACGACTTATAATAATATGTGCTAATTATTGATGATGATTTTATTTTACTATTATATTATGATTGTTATATTTACTTTTATAATTATTACTATTCTTACGATTATACATGATTTATGTTGTAATTATTGACTTAATATGTTTAATCTATGTGAAAAATTCAAAAAAACTTTAAACTTTTAAACATCATTAAGTAATAAGAACTTTTTACTTATACATTTTTTCGGGCGGAATTTACATGTATGTTTCTTTACCTGTATTTTTTTCGGGCGGAATTTACATGTACCTTATTTTACCTGTAGTTCATTTTGGGCGGAATTTACCATTTTCGGGCGGAATTTACATACGCCCGAAAATAGCAGCAAGCTCCCTGCAATTTTGAGAATTATAATACTACCTACCTAAATATTTATAACAATTTATATTTGAAAATATATCATAAATAATAATAATATTCACTCGCTGGTGTAATTCACATAGTAGTGTTTTGAAGTAAATTTTTTTTTTTTAGAAATCCTTATTTATAATTAGGTACTTATAAGATTATTCAGCCCACGTCAAAATTTGAATTTTGTTGTTATTTTAAATAATGTTTAACCAATCCAACGATTACTAAAATGTGTACGTAATTATTACTACAGCAGCGATATACCTATAATTTTTCAGAAATTATAATAACAACCCATTCCTACTTTTACGTATTTAACTTATATATAAGTTACTTAGCATAATTTCTATTACAACCATCACAGACCAAAGTGCTATATCAAATGTGAACGTTAATTTTAACAGTATGATGATTAAGGTAAGTTTTTATACTTACATTCATGCATAGCACTTAATATTTTAAATTAATAATAATAATAATAAATAAATAATAAAAAGTAGTATCTCCACTGCATACAGATACATCAGACATGTATATGTCTTGTAAATGTAATACATTCATCGCTACACTCAGAATCTAAAAAAGTATAATTAGGTTGCTATGGTAACCTAATTTTCCGTGGGTAGGCCCCTTAGGGGGAAGCAATTTTTTTTCACCGGAGCATAGGGGGCGCCAATTTTTTTTTGCACCGGGGCGCAAAATGTCTAAATGCGGCACTGACGGTAACGTTCTCCGTGTCACACAAAATTATAGATTGACCCCCAGCTATAAGACATATACATGTCAATATGATCAATATTAAACAGTTAATTTTGCGGATCATCGTAAATGGTAATAGCTTCTAAAAGTTGTTTAATATTCGTCACTAAAAGGTATATTCAAGTGCATAGGTACCTGCCTATTTTATTTGCACAATATATAAAAATATTAACATATGTTATTTACAATACACTTTTAATGTCCATTCTTGGAGTTTACCTGAGAAATTTACTGAGCTCATATTATAGCATATAAAGCATACGTACTACAGCATATAAAACCTGAATAAATAATGTAGATGATTACATGAACAATTCGATGATAATTATAATATTCCTGATTTTTTTCATAGTACAGATCAAATTACAATTTGCTAACATTTTTCTTTTTTACTTAATGTACTTACATTTTAATGATATTCTTGAGATGTAGGCTATTAAAATTAGCTTTATTACTGAATAAAATACCTATAAATAAGTGTAAATTACAATTTTGATAAGGTGTAAAATGGTGCAAAATATTAATATTTTGGTAGTTATAGGTAATATTACTCATATTACATAATGCTCTTTTATGTAGTTTTATTTGGTGCAAACTACAATCTAAAAAAGTAGCGTAAATTATTTAAATTCATTCTTAGATGTGGCGTAAATTACATTTTTCATTTTTATTTTTTGTTGTTTTTGAAGTAAATTACATTCGTTCCGTTAAATATTTTGTTCCTAATTCGAAAATATTAATTATTATGACATAGGTACACAGTTATAATTGTTTCTTCCGCCATATTTACACGCGTTCTCCCGAGTATATAGTATATGCAGCATATAATAATATATACTATGGACTTTATATACAGTTCTGGTATGAGGTATGCCAGGTATTTCTTAGAGTACCTACCCAATAGGCTGAATATCGACTTGAAAAGTATCTAATAATTGCTATGAGAAAATAATTTGTTCTTTAACTTAAACAAATCGGAGATGATTAAACAACGAATAACCGTAGTTATTTGAAATCTATACCAAATGTTTATATCAAAATTTTCTATACTTTTCAAAATATATTGCCACGTCTTGAGGTGTTTATACTTTATAGACATTTTAATTTTTTAGTTTTTTTTCTATAAATGTCAACACAATTTTATTCGTTGGATCAAAATACTTTAAAACTTAATACAAGGTTCTTCGGTCCTCACACATTGTTAAAATAACAGTATAAAACATCAAAAATATATAGTAACGATTTTTTTTAAGGTTTTTTAAGTTAAAATATTAATACTAAATTATTTTGTAGTTTAAACTTTAAAATGTATAAAATGTCCATATTTGAATAGCTAAGAATTGAAAATGTAAAACAAGGATTTACGTAAGTAATAAATTCTACTATAACCAACAAAATTTTAAATATATATAAACACAGTTTTTTTTTTAAAAGACGTTTGGATGAAATTGTATATTTAAACGAAGATTAACGATTTTATAGTAGGTAATTTTGTTGTAATTTAAAAATATTATTCCTGGGTACTTGGAACTTTTAAAATGTATCTATTATTATATATTCTATACACACAATGACATTTTCAATTGCAATTTTTCGAAAAAAATTAATTTAATCGACTGTTTGTTTTTAAGAGGATGCTACACCCGCTTGCGCTGTCTCCGTCTTACAAAATGACGGAGACGGAGATAACGCGTGCCGGTATAGCGTCCTCTTAATATAGTTTAGACTTTAGAAGCTGTTTTAATTATATATGGAATTAAAGTTTACACACTGTATTTCATCATAATATTATCTAACATTTAGTTTTAAAGGAGATTTATATATACAGGGTGATTCTTTTATCAAACAACACTCATTATTTCAAAAAGTGTAAATTTTTTTGAAAATATTTTTTTACATACTTTCAAGTCGCTTATAAAACAACATTTTTCTTATAAAATTATATTTTTAAATATTTTTTATCCTTATAATTTTTTTAAGTTTTTTACTTTTTTGAATGACAACATAGGGTTTTAATTTTATATTCCAAAGCAGAATATTTTTCTTAATATTTTGATACATGAAAATCGAATTTGGGGCGTGTAGTTTATGAGTTATAAATATTCAAAGTTTAGATGAGCGGAAAAGTGGACAAACATTTCGCGGGGTAACCCCGTACCACTCCACTCCGCTCAAGTACCCTTTCTAAAAGAGCCACATATAAATAATATCTATTATCTATATCACTTTGTGCTACTTGTAGCTAACTTTACAGTGTATCCCTGCGTGGTAGCGGTAGGTAGATACTAAAGAGTAGATACTAAGTCTTAATCTGCTAAAAGATGACAAAACTAATATATTGTAGTCGGAATAGTAAAACAATTATATTGAAACATTTTTGATAACTAAAATAATTATAATAATAATATTAACACAGCTGACATTTGATATATTATTGAAAAATGTTGAAAGTCTGTCAATATGTTTCTACGAATTTTTGAACACATGTTTATTTTTTATAGGTACCTACTACCTATATATTATAATTTGCTTCATTTAAAAGTACATTAATGAATACAAATACATTTTACAATGACAAATATGTAAATATTTTTATCTAAAAACGAAGATTATTATCTTATATATGGTTAGATTATCCATGATAACATTTACAAAACATTTTACGCTTTTTGAAATATTTTAAGACATTCGATATGATTTTTTTTTTTAGTTTTTAGATTCTGAGTGTTAGCGATGAATGTATTGATTTGACAATGACGCGAGTGTGTGTTTTTTCTGGGTGTCATCACATTAAGGATGACCGCAGTACACTTATTTGTCATACATTTTAGACCAATAAATGGTGGCAGAATATTACTCATAAGTTTTTAATAATGTATCATAAAGTAAAGTAAATTTTTTATGAGCGTTTTAAGTTGTAATTTTAACGACATTGGATGAATACTTCTCCGAACTAATAAAAACTAATAACCATAGATACTTCACATTTATACCAGATGTTTTAATTTTCACTTTAAATACATTATAAAAATAATTTAACTTGTTATGAGTTATTTATAGACATTTTCAATTTTATTTTTTTTCTATGATTGTCAATAACATTTTTCTTAATAATATACCTAAGTACCTATTATACTAGTTATGTAAGACCTAAGTACATTTGTGAATCATGTCACACTGATACTGCGTGACAAACAAAAAATAATAAACCACAATGTAAAATGGAATTCCATTTTTATATTTACATAATAATATTATTTATTAAAATACAGTACCATTAAAAAAAAAAAACGAAGACAAAATATAAATAATGAATTGAAATAGTAGGAATAGCAATACCAGTGATGAGAATTCGTGTTAGTTCTGTTTTACATAAATATGTCTAAGACAAAAGGGTATGATTAAATCTAAATTATATTTGTTTTGTACTTTTTACAATCATGCCCTTTTGTAAATATTTACTCGTAATTATCTATGTACATTATGATTAACACGTTATTAATGCAAAAATGAAATGTTTGATATATATATTTATTGTGTGTATAATGTATATGTGTTAAAAAATGAATAATCGTAAAAAACCAACATATGAACACTGATAAAGTTCTTACCATCAAGTACATAGTAGACAACCTAATATAGGACATTTTCGTAAAATAATTGTTTTGTTGTAAAAATGTTGATTCATTAAACAGATCCTTAGTGGAATATGTTTTTCGTTTATTCAAAATTATTTTAATTATACTTTTTTGAGCTCTGAATATGTTATTGCTTCCTATAATACCGAAGCCACCATGGGCGCCCATTGGGGAGGGGGGGTAAGATAGGGCACTTGCCCCCCCCTGGACAAAAAATAATATAAACTTGTAGTTCAATAAATATCACTGAGTGACATTATATTATTTAGTGCTGAGTTTCATTCGTTAATATTATTCTTTTAAATTTTAAATTTTTAACTATGGATATTCGTTTATTTTTAAATTAAAAAAAACTTGATAAAAATAGTGCATCTGATGTTGTGCTTGAGCCATATACATCGAAAAATACAAGTGTTTCTGCACAAGTCAATTCAAACTCGGCATGTTCCGTTAAAACTTTATCAGTATTAAGTCAGTTTTAGAAAAACTATCTTATAACAATGATTCAGATTTCAAAGTTAACACAAACTACACGCAGAAAAGCTCACCAACTATCATGTGCGACATCAACTTCACAATTTATTATATCCTTAAATGTCATATCCAAATACTCAGCTTAATTAGAGCTAGTAACAAATAAACTGCAGGCAAAATCTATTGATTTATACTCGGTCCAAAATCATATTCAAGATTTATTGATTATATTTAATAATAATAGAGAGTAATCAGATATTATTTTTAATGATATTTTTAATAGCTCCTTATACTTGACAGAATAAGTTGGCACAGAAATTAAAGTACCACGTACTACATCTAAACAAAAAAATAGATCAAATTATGAAACCGATTCTGCTGAACGCTATTACAGACTTTCTATATTTATTCCTTACTTAGATTCACTAATATCATCTCTTTCACGAAGATTTGCAAGCGGAAATAAAATAGCATTCTCAATAAGTCTACTGCATCCTACAAATATTAAAAAGTACACAATTAACGATTTCAAAGAAAAAATTAAGCTAATTAGTGATCATTATAAAATTGAAAATATGATAGAGGAATCTAATATTTGGTATCAGTATTGGATTGATAAAAATTGAATTGACTCCCAGTGTGATGAAATTTCGTTAGTTGATTTATTGGCTCATTGCGAATATTATCCTGCAATTTTTCAAATACTTAATGTTTTTATATCACTGCCTCCTACAACGTGCACAATAGAGAGATCGTTCAGTACATTAAGAAGAGTAAAAACGTGGCTTCGGTCGACCACAGGTGAAGATCGTTTAAATGGGTTGTGTATGATAAGCCTTCATCGTGAAAGAGTGAATATAAACAAGGATATTTTCATTCAGATGTCATTAATATGTTTGGAATAAAACGAAAAAATTTGCAGTTCTTATTTACCGATACGGAATAATATATAAGATTAGATAATTTGATTTTCTATTTTTTTCTATACTAATTAAAATGTTTTTTAATTAACTGTATATATATATATACATGACAATACAAATATAACATGCATATTTACATTCATATGTGAAAATAATATTAAATCTTAATTATCATACATTTGAGATCTTTTTTTATTTTGCCCCTCCTTAAAATTTTACCCATGGGCGCCCATGGAAGCCACCCAAAGCGGTTGTTTCATATTGTAAAATAGATTGTGTCATGGCAAAGTATATTAAACGTAGATCCTGGTTATTTAAGATTTTTCTCGCGTTAATAAACATATAGTGAATTTTCCGTAGTTTCTTTATTGTGTTATTTATGTGTGTATCCCACATGAACAATTATTAGATTTACAATCTATATCATGAATTTTAGTTGGGTTGCTTTTTATTGTCTATGTAAAAGTAATGTAATTTGATAAAGTGTAATTTATTCTTAAATTATGTTTAAGAAACTATACATTTATCAAGTGCAGGTCCTTTTCTGCTTTTGGGTGAAATTCGTCCCAATTGTCCCCTGATATAAGAATGGCGGTATCGTATGCATAAGAAAATAATTTGCCGTGAAAATTTAAATGATCTAATGAAGATTATGTGTATAATATATAGAATATGTGATAATACTGTTTCTTGAGGAACCCCCGTTGTAATTGTAACTTCATCGTTAAGTGTGTTGTTATTTCTCACTTGTTGTTTACTATTATGCAAATACGATTCTAATCATTTCAGTGTCTTATTAATTATACCTATATATTAAAGTATAAGTAATAACAATTTACGATAAATGCTGTCGAAAGCTTTACTGATGACTGGGAAAATGCATGATGTTTTTTTTTTATTATTGTTCATGTCACTATAAAATATCCACGGAAAGTCGTGCTAAGGCATCTTCTGTCCCTAGATTTTTCCTAAATCCATATAGAGATTTAGGTAGGATATTATTTTCTTCTAAGTAATTTAAAAGTCTCTTTTTATAGCCCTCTCAAACATTTTTGA
This sequence comes from Acyrthosiphon pisum, assembly GCF_005508785.2. Lineage (NCBI taxonomy): Eukaryota > Metazoa > Arthropoda > Insecta > Hemiptera > Aphididae > Acyrthosiphon > Acyrthosiphon pisum. Next base: position 14,537,947 of record NC_042493.1, read on the forward strand.
GAAAATATTTAATAAGCTTATTGCTCTGTAATAATTTATTAGTTTTTTATCACCGTTTTTATAAATGGGGGTGACTATGGCACTTTTAAAAGAATCTTGTGTGGTACCTTCCAATATTATTGTATTAAATATATATATATATATACTAATATCTCTGATATTGATTCTTTAAAATGTTTAACTACGTTGATTGATATTCCATTTTTATTGGGGCCGAATGACCTTCATATTTGAGATAATATTATTCACTTCTAATGTATTTATTATTCTTATAGTACATAATTATAAAATAACTGCTGCTTAATACCACCACCGCCGCGTTCTCATCTACATCCGCACTCGGCCACGGTCATCTCCGGGTAGTTTTTCATCTGCAAAATGCCATCGTCATCTTTGTAAATCAACGACTGCGTCCTCAGCTTGGTCGGTACGCAGCACGGCCGCGGAACTTTCACCAAATTAAATGAGTTTAACAGCATCTGCATTACCGCGTGGTTGGACCCGTTCACGTGATCGGCCAACGGGAACGCGCAATCCCCATGGCAGTAGAAAGCTTCGTACCCCGGCGGCGCATCGATCCAATCGCCGAACCCGATTTCTTTGAAATCTACATACATCGAATGCCGCCTGCAGCTTGACGATTTACTTGTCTTCCGCGGCTGTGCCGGAGCGTTAACCGATCGTTTACTCCGATGCATCATCCGTTCCAGCGAGCTCTTCTCGCCTGAACAACGTTATTGTTATTATAATTATAGTTCATCACATGTTATTATTATAACGATTGTCCAATGTCAATATATTGTTATCTTTCGTGTTTAATGTCAATAATATTATATTAGACGGATTTAGAATAGGAACAAACGTACCAGGCGTTTTCTGTAATAGCGGTGGGGCGCCAACAAAATATGAATTAGTTCTAGCGACAATCGTAATTTACTATTTAAAAAAAATACAGTTAACAATAAAACAGTTCAGATGGTAAGTAAGTAAGAAAAAATTGAATAAATCGTAGATAAATGGACCTTAAATCTTAATATATGAACGAGTAGTATGGTAGCGCCATTAGGAATAATTTTGAATATTAGGTATTATTATAAATTGTGTTAGAATTTGCCACGAGAAACGGCCGATCTTAAGAAAGCGGCTCACATCTCACACGTTTAAGCTATGTTTTATTGCCGCAACAAAATATCAAGTTAATTGTAATTAAGTTAATTATAATTGCATAATTCTTACTTGTTCCATCATCGATGTAGACCAATAGCAATGTGTTTTCAGGTGATACAAAATCAAACACGCTCAGCAAATGTGTGTGACTACCAGACTCCGTGACGCATTGTACTAGTATACCATGGTTTTCTTTGAAATTATTCTTTGACAGTCTTTCTATAAATGGTGTTACGTCAAAACTTTCGGTCATTGAAATTGTTGACATATTAATTGATTTCGAATCAATAGTTCTATAAATATAATTATGATATTAGTTTAATGACTATAAAAAATTCAAATGTTTGCACTAAATATTTTATATCTATAACCTATATCTATACCAGATGTATTCAAACTGTGCGTTGCAAGTATTAATTGAGTCAGTTAAACTGTGGAAGAATTCTTCTGACACAGAAGAGGAATACAAATAATGATGATAGCGAAATATAATATTTTATCCTAAATGTAAACATTTAATTTCAGTTTTCTATGCATAACTATAAATTATTAAATTAGTTGTATTGACATCATTGTCATTGTATTTATAATAATATAATCAAACATTAAAACATATTTATCTTTCTGTGTCCTTAGTCCTTACTAATTTGAAAGCCACCAAAATGTTGTTAAGAGATAAAGAATCTATGGAATAAAACATTTTGAATACCTCTGACCTATACAGAATAATATTGTTCGCCACACTAACCTGAGAATAGGTTTTGATAAGCCCTTCTCGCCGGGTTGGACTATATCATGTAAGATCACATGAATAAATTCTCCATTACGTAGTACTTGATCGTATTTTATTGGAAAACGAACTTCAGCAGCTTTAACCTGGTGTTTTTCCGGTATAGAATCTATGTCGAACTGTAGCCTATATCTCTTAGACTTAGCTTTAATTGGAGTTGATCCTATAACAATAAAATTATAATTTACAATGTTTTAATTTTTAATTTAATTTTAAAAATAATATAAATAAATAAAAATAATTGTTATTCTCATTATTTATCAACTCTATACTCTAAAATATATTAGCTCAGGATAATGTAATATTCAATATATTTTATTTTAATTAAACGATTAAAAGTATAAAAAACAAATATTATAACTTGTTTGTAATAGGTATATAGGTAGAATTTATCTAAAATATAATAATGTATGTATAGGTACCATATTATAAAACGTCTTAATTACCTTTGTTGGGATAAATTCTAGCAGTATTGGCAGACGCTGTGTGCAAGCCAGGAAGAGAAAAATGCGTTGTCATTGCATTGTTTTCTTCTAGCATGGATTTATACAACTCCATTGTGGAAGATGGTATCTTTATACTTTTCTCTACTACAGTTCTACGGGTTATACCTAAATAATAAAACGATAATTCAATAAAATTATTTCCAATCAATTATTGCTATATTAAATATAATTTTTATACATTTTACCTAATTTCTTAAGTAAATTGTTTTCCAATTCTTCGTATCCGCTTTTGGCCGACAATCCGGTATGTAGCATAGCCAACAGTAACATAAAAATAATCATTGTATCTAAATTCAAAACAATTAATAAGTATCTAATATTAATTGTGCACAGTTAACATACATATTATGTAATAAATTATTATTTAAACTTTAAATTTGACCAATAATCACTAGTTATATACAACATAATATAAATCATAATAAATTATATTAATATAAATATTTTTATTTAGATACCAAACCTAAACCACCTACACCTATGCTACATACATTTTTCATTAAGTATTACATTTTAAATAATTGTACATTAAACAATGGGAACATTAGTGTTCAAATGGAGTAGGTATACGTGGTTCCATATTATTATCTGTACCCCAGGGATGGATCCAGGAGGGGCCTAGGCCCCCCCCCCAAAGACATATTTTTTTTATAAATTTAAATATTATTTCTTAAATAACAAATGAACAAAATCTTAACTTCTTTTCACATTGTCGCTTTATATAATATTAAAAATAATCAATAATTTATTTATAACATGGATTACCTATACTTACTATTATGCAAGGCTAGGCATTAACGAGTTAAAAAGTTAAAGTTAATTTTATTTTAACTATTTAACTTAACTAGTTACTTTTGGATTTTCATTAACTTATAACTGTTAACTTACTAAATTTCTTTTTTAATTAACGTGAAATTAAAGAATTAATTTTTAATTTTAAGAAGTGAGTTAAGTTAATTTATTTTGCTTTTAATTTAATTATATTTCACTATTTCAGTCTATTTCGTTTTCATGTCAAAAAATATTTACCGTGAATTGTTTAAAGTTAAAAATGTATGTCATTCGAATCTAACTTGTATGGAAATACTGTATAAAGTATAATCACTATAATCTATAATTTAGTTTTGGGTTGGAAAAAAATTAAGTACGCTAGCGCTATATAAACAAATTAACTTTTTTTTAACTTAATAAAAAGTTAACAAAAAGTGTGTATTAACTTTTAACTTAACTGAGTTAACCTATAGTTAAATTAACTTTTAACTTTTAACTTTTTGTTATTGGTGCATATTAACTTAACTTAACAAAAATAATAAAAAATATTAACTTGCCCAGCCTTGCTATTATGACAACATGTTTAAATTAAGAATAAAGTATAATATTTTATTATAATTGGATTTGTGTTGTAAAAACAAAGTTGGCTCCCCAATATTTGATGTACCTAATATTTTTGATATTTTATTTTAATTAAAAAAAAAAAATTGTAAATAACCTGAAGGGTAATACCAGTCTCGTTGGAAATACCTGTAAATAGATAGAAAATTGAATTTTTTTTAAAAATACATGTTAATTTTTTGTAAAAGTGCATTTGTTCTCAAATTATTATATATTAATAAATAAATAAAATATTTTAAAATTAATAAAAAATTGTATTTCAGAAATAACAAAAGAATAAAAGTACACCTTTCAACCTGTAATTATAAATCGACAAGCAATACTGGTCACCTATATAATTTTGAGCAATCGGTATTGCCCAATCAGTTTTGACCGGTATTGGCCGATTATAAATAATTTTTAATTACATTGTATCTCAATAAATAAATTAACCAAGCATTTTATAACTGCAAGCATCATAAAATATATAACATTTTGCATAACACAGGTTTTTATCAGTTGTTAGCATAATATGGCGGAACAATAATTTTAGGGTTTCGTACAATAAGAAATTAGCTGCACGGATTTTTCACCTCTCAAGTTATAGCTCAAGTTGAGGCTAACTCACTTTCCCCTATAATAGGTTCACAGAATAAATATTCAATAGCTTAAAATAGATCTAAATGTTTTGAATATGTAATTGTGACATTGTATATATAGAATATTATAATATTATACGTAAAAGTCTCAAATCCCCACATAAAATGTGTTGAATTACAACAAAATAACTAAAATTGCTTCATCATTTAAAAATATCTAATTAGTTAATCTAAATTTGAACTATAAAAAAATTCTGCTTGTACATTTTTTTAGATATTTATGTTTCAATATCATCAACTTATAAAGAACCTTGTTGAATATTTTATACATTTTTAACTACAAAATAATTTACAATTAATGTTCGTGATTTTTAAGAAGTTTGTAAACATTTAAGCTTCAGACGCTTATAAAAAATATCTTTAAATTTCTAAAAGAACTTCTTATGTGAGATATTGTGTAACAATTTCAAGCTTTTCGATCGAGTTGAAACATTTTTATCAACACGTAAAAAAATTGAAAATTTCTAAATATTTATAAACAGATTAAAAAGAGTGGAAATATTTTGTTTTTGAATTACCTACAATAAAATAGGAAAATCGATTTTCAGTAAAACTGGTTCATTTAATTTATTTTTTTTTAATTCCTGATTATTTTGAAAAGTACTAAGAATTTTTTACTTTTGTGAAATGGTACTAAATTTATTTCCCTTAACGTTTATCAAAACCATTACTATAGGTAATATTGATATTATGTAATATGTATGTATTTCAGTATTTGGATTTGAGATAATGTTATCTAATTTATGTTAAAATGTTGTAGACTGTGGGGACTGGGCAGGCGCGGCTTCAAAGGCTTACCAAGGAGGGGGGGGGGCATTTTTTTAGCTATCACTAAATTTTTCATGTTTCGTCGCAATGTCGTTTTGCTATATGCCATCATCATGATACGTCGATATATACGTAAACCGTCTGTCGACAAACTAATATTTGACATGTTACAAATTACAATGTTATGACTAATGATTATTTATCAATAAATGGTATTTTCCACAAATTACTAATTAGTACACAGTCTATGGTCTGGAGATTTTTATTTTTATACACATAAAAATACCTATTCAAAAAACTGCTAACGTATTATAAAATAATATATAATGATAGGAAGGTATTTAAAATATTCGGAAAATGTAGTAGGTATTTGTATATTTTAAATTACCGATAACTAAGCGGAGTATGATATTATTATAATTGATCGCTAAACACATATTATACATCTGTATGTCTAGCGGAAACGCGTATAGATTTGTATGTCTTTGTATATTTTTTTTAAATAAAATTTATTTTCACTAGGTGCGCGTTTCTCAACAGAAGAAATAGGTACATATTCTTAACCTTATGAAAATGCACCTACCGACCAAATAAGTTTACATAATGTTTCAAAATATATATAATATGATGGACCTCTATGCATACTTATGTTATAAGTTACCCATATTTGAATGGTTTATATACATTTTGTAAATCGCCTTCATTCGTGGTCTGCCTCATTGCTACCTATTTAGTATTTGAATTAGGAAACTTGATATTTAACACAATGACATAGGTACTTATTAGTAGCTAGGGTTGATGACTTCTAGTTTTTTCATATTTGTCTAGAAAGGTCGCAAAATAATGTGAGTGATGTATAAATATGTTTCATATGAAAGTATTATATAATACTAGTACCTAAGTTACACTAGAAATTTTATTTTGATAATTTTTGCATATTTTGTCGTTATTGCATATAAATGCATATTTGAGAATATTAGAAAAAATAAGAACATATTTCGCCAGTTTTCTATCTAATAAAGTCAGTTTGAACAAATAAGAAAATATTTTGTAAAACTTTAAGTGTAAAATGTCGGTTATTGACAAATTAAGATAATATTGTGTATACATTTGGAAAATTGAATAGGTATTTAAAAATATAATAGTACTACTACACTAATCGTAGCATATCGGTCGATTATCTGGCCGATAACACTGCAACACGTGTAGCAGGTAGTGTTAATTGCTAATTAGTTATTTTTTAAGTTTTTATAAAGTATTCAATCAAACTATCTATTTATACTTTTGTTTTCATATTAATTGTATAATATAAGTAGGTACCAAAAATCATATTATAAACTTTTTTAGAGCATATTTTAAGCGCATATTTTTTGTTTTTTTAGTGCATAAATGCATACATTTTTTCAGGTTTATAAGTACTAGAAGTTCTCAGTCATACTTATTAGTTGATTGTAAATTCGTTTTGATACGTTTTTTTTTTCTTTTGACCACTTTATTATATTTAATTGATAATACATTTATAAATAATAACATAATACAGTTAGTTTTGAATTTCCGATAATGATCAACTAACATTATTTATCATCTGATAATCGGAATATAATAAACGAATGACCAGTGGCGGCTCGTGTATGTGTGCACAAGTGCACGTGCACTACCTACCCAAACTCAAGAAAAATTTAAAACATAAACCATAATAATACAACTAAGTACTTATAATGTTATTAAAAGTAAAAAAACAAATTTAGAATATTATGAAAATAATATTATAATATTTGGATTGGGTTATTTCGATGGCCAAACAGCCGGGCACGGTTGTTCGCGACGGAACGGTATCGGTGTGTATTATAGTGGTGCCTAGTGCACAATATAATCACTATGCACATATTTTGTACAGCGTAAAAATTAAAACAAGTCAAAACACGCAACCCGCGTTATAATGGAATTGATGTGCACATTCGTTTTGCAATTTACCAATTAAATTGTTTACAGCGAATTATTTTCGACGTCGCCGCTACGTTACGCGTCGACATAGGGATTACAATTTATTTTTACTCTCATTCCGATAATACCTATTTACATATTGGGAAAACACAGTTGAGCAAACAATATTTTATGCGGCGTTTCCATATTCAAACCAACATTTTGTAATATATTATTTAATTTGTTAGGCTTATGCCAGGAAGATTGATGGAACCTATATTCTGTATGAGACAGATCGTTATGGAGAAATACAGGGATAATAAAAGACATATTTAGTGTATGGTGTTTAAATATCTGAAAAAAGTTATAGTTGTACTCGGTTACCAACTAGCCACTCATCTATACAGTCATAGGAGTATTGTTCGAAACAAAAACAGAAACTCCAACTAAAATTAACTTAACTTAATGTAATTTAATAAAATTACAAGCCACTATAAGAAATTAAAAACATTAAATTAAATATAAAAATCTAAAGTCAATATTCAAATATTGTAAGAATATCGAATCTTTACTATTATATAAATTGGAAGATAGGTAGGTATAACAATAATAATTTTAACTTCGTAATAGGAAGTAACCTAGCTCCGATTATTTAATTTTATAATCATCAACAAGTCTACAAAACGTTGCATAAATATTATGACCATAAAATTATGTTATTTTTTTCATCAGCCCTTATTCGTATTAATGTGATACATTTTCTTAAATTAATTCATTTTTGTACAATGTAGTTCAGAATTATTGAGCAAGGCAAATCGCAATATCGTACAATTATTTATACACAGTCGAGAAGATTTTATTTTGTATTTTTATATATTGGATACGCCGAGAAATTTGCTGAATCGTGTGTTAGCCATATACATAACTGACGTGTGCCACGCACAATATACTATGCAATATCTACAGTTTAGTTACAAACCCTACAAAGTACAAAATATTACCATAAAATATATAATAATCGCGGTTTACCTGATCTGGTTAACCCCGATGACGTCATTTCAGAAAAAAAACCATATACGTTGAATCGGTGACGATATATATGTATTATGATATTTTATAGCACAATAATATCATAATATTATGAACGGACGTTTTATGATGCACTGTTTTCCGTTCGGCGCACCATCCAGCCAGCTGTATAAATTACAAGCCTGGGCATAAACGCGTCAAAAAGTTAAAAGTTAAGTTAATTTTAACTTTTAACTTAACTTTTTCAAATTTAATTTTCATTAACTTAATTTTTAACTTAACTTATTTTAATTGATATTAACTTAATAAATAACGAGTTACTTTTAATCAAATTCAAGTTAAGTTAATTTATAAATAATTAAATAATAAAAATAAAAATTATTATTGATATTACATAACCATTTACTAGAATAGGGAATTACAAATATAGTTAAATCAATTTCTTAAATAAATATTTATAAATATAAATATTTTACTGAAGTATAAAGTTGGCTATATTCTCTAACAGTTTTAGACTTTTAGTAAGTACCCTGAAAAAGTATTCAGAGTTTAAAATTAAGTACATTCTTAAATACCATGTTATTTTTATTTAATAATTTAAAAAAAAATGTATAGTAATTATCTGAATTAGTGTATTAATAAATCAAAAGGTTGTATTTGTTTTGGCATTTTCAATTTTGTATTTTTTCCTACCTACTTCATAATTCTATTAATTCAGTACCCATGTATAGAAAAGCTATTGGCTATTTCCTGTGTTCAATAATATTTATGATTTTTATTATTTAAACCATATTACTGGGTATTTATAAAGATATTATTAAAAAAAAAATAATAACTTAACTTAAGTTAATAAGTTAATTGAAAATGTTCATATAACTTTTAACTTAACTGAGTTAAAAAAAAAAATTAGGTTAACTTTTAACTATTAACTGAGTTAAAATGTTTTACATTAACTTAACTTAACTTAGTTAAAAATTATCATTAACTTGCCCAGGCTTGATAAATTATACAATTAATCCATATTATGAATAGGTTCGGACGATTAAAATAATGATTCCGCGCGAATTTAATGTAATATTATTGTATTAATTTTGTTATGCCAAAGAGCCGCGAAACGAACTGTTATACACACAAGACGCGAGCACTGTTACCACTGCACAAATACACGACCAAACCGACAAGAAGATTACAGTGAAATGATGACCGCAGGAGGGTTCTGCCGATGCATTATGTACCTACAAACGCGTATGACCGACCGCGTCGCCGGAAATCTGCAGACAAACGGGCGTCCGCCTGGACTCGGCCCGTCGAGCAGAGGATCGTCGGGGTGTGTGCGAGTGCATGACGTGTGCACGGCAGTTTTGGGGTGGGGTTAAGGGGAGTTAATGGTCATGCACGGCAGTTTTGGTGTGGGGTTAAGGGGAGTTGATGGTCAATAGGGCGTGGTTTTCGTATTTCTGGAAACCAGATTTTTCGGCAGCCGACGATTGTACACAACAACACAACGCACATTATTATTATACGCACAGTGTTATAACGTGTGATGCTTGAGTCGAAGGAAAATAAATAGTAGTTGGTACAGCGAGGGACGCGGGAACGATACAAACATTGCTTTATGCTTAAAGGTGTATACTGATTTTTATCTACCTATACGCGTTCCCGCGAAAATTCGACGAGCGATTGTCCTCGAAATCATTGTCGTGATAATCCTTTCAGTAACATCGTCGCATTATTATAGGGCAATCCGACATAGACATTACAATAACAATATTGTGTACCGTGTATTCATAACAATACTCACTCGTTATCAAGACTTGAGAGTCTTAATTTTTTTTCGTAATATTATCGTTTTTAATTATTTCAATACTAACAGATGTTTAATATAATATTTTATTAATCTTTTGGCGTTTGTAGTTTTTTATTAGGTTCTTATTTGGCTAGCATCTGTGTGGGTCTTCGAAAGTATTATTATAGTGCCTACGGTAAATATAATATTATAATATTCCTTAGACGATCGTCTGTAGAGTTGTTAACTGACAATAATAATAATACTGAGACGAAATAGGGTTGTATAATATTAGTGGAATATTCGTGTACAACGTTAGTGCCGTTCAGTTGCTTGGACACGAGACGGCTCGGCGCCGATGTTCAGCTGCCTTAAGAGAGGGTAAAAGCAGATATCGTGTACCAGCGGGCGGTCATGGAGGTTTTTTTTTTGTTCCTTTTTAATAAAAAGTTTTACGAATGGCGGAAAATGTCAATTCGATGATAAATGTTGGTGCGTCACGGTCTGTAGTTATGGTTGCCGGCAAACATTTGACAATAGAGACTCCGTCCCTATATATATAATATATTATTGTATGTATGTATATTGTATAATATGTATATGTCAGTGGCGAACCCAGGGGGGTGGACCCCGGGTCCGGACCCCCCCCTTGGCTTATGTCATAGTTTTATTTTTATTTTCAAAAGTTTCTGTGAAATGGTGATCGAAATGTATTGATTACTTTGATTATTACTTATTAGTTAGGTATTATTTATTAATTAATTAATAAACGTCAGTCGGCATTTACATATTGGTAATACAACAGTTAATGAAGAAATGATAGTATAAATGTGAAAATTATTGATAGGTATCATAGATAATAATATTAAATTTAACATAATAATAACTTATAATAATCACAAAGAGAAATTACAAATTACTATGAAGTTAACAGCATCCTAATTCTAATTATTATTATTTCTAATTCTTATTAGATTAGATTTGGACATTAGGTATTTTGTTGATAACACGTCGAATCCGATAATAATTAATTGACATGCATTGTAAATATAAGTTTAAAAATGTAAATACTATAATTGTGTGTTTTTAGATTCTGAGTGAAACGATGAATGTATTGATTTTACAATGATGCGTGTTTTTTCATTCTTATTTTATTTTTAATTTTGTAATTTTTGTGTCTTTCATCACGGTTTGGGGCAGTAATACTCCTTCGATTGTCTTCAACAATATCTTGTTTGATGAGAAAGTGAATCTAGTTGGTGCATTCGGGAGGTCAAAATTTGAAATTTCCAATAGTTTTCAAAAGCACTGAAAAATAAAAGAAAAATTAAGAAAAAACGGGAATTTTTACGCAAAATCTATTTTTGAGAAAATTGATTTTGGTTTTTGGTGTAGCTTTAAAACAAATGACCGTAGATACAAGAAAATTTCACTGGTTGCTTATATTTCCATTTTCTATACATGATGACATTTTAAAAATATTTTGATTTGTTTTGAACTATTTAGGGACATTTTCAGTTTCCAATATTATTAGTATTTTTTTCTATGAATTTATGTATATACGTGTGTATTTCAGGAATTGTTTAAAAGCAGTTATTTTATTATGGACCTGCATCATAGCTTTCCATGCATCGGTGACCGCTTTCTCAATATTTTATGATATAGACATAAAAACAATAAAAGTAAACTCTTGTGGAGGATTGCTTAAAAGTATTGACATACAATTTCATTATATACGTACTAAAAAGACCCAGATACTTTTTGATTTAATCTTCAAGACTCCAGAAGGTATGTGAAAATTTTAGTGTAAAACTGTAAAAACTACATTATACATTTATACCTATAGGCTATACTACATTGATTATTATAATGTAATTGAGTATTTTTGCTCAAATGCAATATATAATGACAATGATAAGAATGTGTACGATGTGTTGTCTATACAAGTCCCAAACATAATACTGATTACATACTATATAGGTACTAGTTTACTTTAGAGGAAAATTAAAATTTAACTGTGCCTATGTTAACCAAGTAGGTACCTATGTTTATAAAAATACTGGTTGTAAATTATTCATAAACATTTTAGAAATAATAATTGTAATGATTGAGACGACCGTGGCGTATTATTCTATTTTAAATATCACAACACAGCAGTATATTATTTACCATTAATATTTTTGAAAAGTAAAATTATTTTGTCATGATCATTAATAATTTATTTCCGACCCAGGCATTTTTAGTGTGTTATTTTTTATCTGTATACGTATGTGTAGCATGCTCGGGTCCGTTTTCATGATACCTATGATTTTTGATATTGCTTTTAAAGAAACTTATTTTCCCATTAGTATTACGAAAGATTGATTTAATTTTTCCCATAAATGATGCATTTATTACATATTTGTATAAAACAATCAAGAATTTTACATGCCTATAAAAAGTTAAAAAATAGTCAATATATTTTGAAATGGAAAATTGTCATATAAACATTTTATGAAAATTTAAAGTATATACGGATATTTGTTTTTGAGTTACTATGGAATAAAAGCATTTTTAATCCACCATATTATGGTGATGATAAATAGATCAAAAATACACATTATTATGAAATCACTCCGCTCAGAATTAAAAAATGAAACTAAATAACTGTGTGGTTTTCTGGGACATTAAATTATATTAAGGTACCATCAGAATTGTTGTACTATTATTATTTAAATAAAAGATACCTAGATATCTAAATTATTAGTATCCAAAAATTGATATTGTGTGAATTAAATATTTACAGGTCTAAAAAGAAGAATACTGGAGTTAACAGCCAAGCAATTACAGTTCAATATTTCACAAAAAGAAATGTCAAGGAAATTCATAAATAGATAGGTCTTCATTACTTATAACATTTTGAAATAATTTTCAGTCAGTTTTCTACAAATGTTATTTTTGAGCGGTTTTTTTTAATTAGAATTTTCTAGAATTGGTATAATACGATTACTCTTTTTGTGATGTATTTAAAAATGTACTTTTACACTGTAATTTAAAACTTGAAAATAATTCACACTCCTGAAAGAATAATGACACAAATCAAAATATCAAAATTTTGGGAAATCGACTTTTAATGTTTCATTATGTCATTTAGTCATTATAAATAGGATTTTTAATTAATTTTTCTTTTTTCAATCTCATATTATTGTTAATATTGTATAGTTTACTTTTGTATGCTTAAAATAATAATTTAAGTACCATTTTTCATCTTTGTTTTATTGTAAATCTGAATTCAGTTTGATTTATGTCATTATTTCTGCCTAGAAAAAAAAATATTTTTTGATTTACGCCACATAAAATAAAATAGTAAAATACAATTTGTACCTAATAATAATATTATTAATTTATAACATTCAGATGTATAACTTGTCTTATAACATTTAATATCAATAACTCTTAAATACAAAATAATAGGAATGTAATATATTTGTTATTATTGTATATTTTAACTACTTGATCCTTTTTAAGTGCCTACTTTAGGTACCTAAAAAAATTTATTAAGTAGTACTTTTGAGATAAAATTTATTAAAACAACATATTATAATATTTAACAACAAGGTTCTGATCTTAATTTTGGTAGAAGATCCATTTTATATACAAAACGTTACAAAACAGCATTAGACAATATTATAATTAATTATAAAATTAAGAGTTAACTGACATTAATTTTATCATAACATTCTATAATTATTTTATTATTATAATAGGTATTGATAAAACTACAAGCTTTTCTTATATTAGGTACAATAATATTATATTATTTAAATTAAAATAATTTTTCCCATGTGATACTGTTACTTTTGAGATAATAATGTTCGAGATGTAACAATATTAGTAAGGCCAGAATTAAGTCACATCTAAGAAGTGTCGATATTCCATATGGGAAATAATAAACTAATAAACTATATTATAAATATTCTTTCATTGGTACGATATAAGCTTTATCAAATCATAATTGAAAACGGAAAGTTTTAAGTACATACCACAGACACTTTTACCGCTGATCATAAACTGTGATCGTGTATCACATAAATCTATTAAGCCCTAAGAATAATTTTAACAATGATAATATATTAGATGCAATAGTTTAAGAACATTTATTACTGGATGTGATTTCCAGTTATCTTTAAAAGCTGGTCTTAATCTTTTATGCACTACACATTCTACCATATCATTAAATGATTGATGTTGTCCAACTTCTTCAAAAGGTTACCTATATTCTGGTACAGCTCCTAGTTGTGCCGTAAATCTAGTTGCCAATTCCCATAATATTAATCCACATGCTTACATGTCTAGTCTTAAAAATGAATCCCTTGAATAATCGATGGATCCATCTAGTACTTCTGGTGCCATGTATCGTGATGCAACCTGAATAGTTAATGAAAATTAATTTTAATCCTTTTTATTGGAGGTAATTATGGATATTTATCCATGTCCCGAGTAGCAAATTCAGTTCACGTTGCGTGCTCAGCTATCAGTAGATGATTGTTAAAATATCATATCTTCACTGCACAGTGTAGAAAGTTAATTTAAATACCAAACTGTTATATAGAGAATATCGTGTATCATTAGAGCCAGCGTCGGTATGAACACGGTACGACAGTGAATATTTTAACCATGTGTTAAATACTTTAACGCAGAGCTCGTATTGCTGTACTTAGATGTAGGTTGCCATATTTGATATACAAGTACGTTTTCTTAAATCTTATAATTAGGTATTAAATATATTTTTTGTTAAATACATGTTGATAGCAACAAAAATAATGAAAAAATGATTTTATATTAAGTCATTGTCCTAATGAGTATACTATAGTCTATAACCAACATATAATTAATAACAATGTTCACTAATGTTATAATAAATTTAGTATTAAGCCAATTAAGGTGTACAACTTTTGTACTTAAATTAAAGACAATGTTTCCAATTTTCACATAATTCGCACTTCAATAGAATTTTTTTTAGTATTTTTTTTGTCATAAAGTTACCAGCAATGTTTCAAAATAATAAATCCCATCAAATTGTTAGAACACTGAATTTCCAAACTTGTTATGTGTTCTTTGAAATTTAAATATGTTCAGATGCTCCGTGCTATTAAAATTGGATACTGGTTCCGCAATATATTACCTAAAAATTAAAAGTTTGTTAAAAATATATCAGTGCACAATTAGTTTCTTCTCTAACATAGCAAGTTTGTTAATGTATACTTGGTCTGTAGAATTGTCTTAAAGAAAATCAAATTCTCAAAAATGTTCAATATATTGGCTAGACTGCCTAGTTCCTCGTAGGTAGATACATCATATTATTATATTTCAGTTTTAAAAACCATGATAATATAATACATTGTGTATTTGTGTGAAATAAAAACGGTAACGATAAATCATTAAGTTACTTTCAGCAAATATTTAAGATTTTAGAGACTTCAGTCAACTACTTACTAACGTGTGTTCCATGTTTGAACTATATATATATGACGCGAGACACTTAGACACTTAGACATTACAAAATTTCTGTACAAAGTCTAAACCAAAAAGTCTAAAACTAGCCACGAATCAGTAATAATTATTATTGACCTAGACAGACATTGATGAGAATGTGTACGATATGTGGCCTATACAAGTCCCTAACACAATACAGGGTACCTACTATACTAGGGCACTATAGTTATTAGGTAAGCTATACGCCATCATTTTCGACTAATAATGTTCTTTGAATATGCATTTTTCCCCCTTTATTTTATAAATTTATCATTGATAAAAGAGCCACAAAATGGTGGCATAGCATACCCATTATGTGTAGAGCCTTAACTATACTAGTTTACATTAGACCATTAGCCTAGTAGCCAGCCCATAAACACAAATGCCTATACCTAAGTAAACTAAAGTCCTAGGTAGTTGGAAATTTAAAATTTAACTGTGTCTATATTAACCTAAACACTGCTTTGGAAAGTGGGCAGCCAAAGGGCCGTTACAATAATGTATAACACAACCGGTATAACACGTATATAATTATTTGAATGTTACTTACACACACTACAAATCCCGAATAAACATTCGAATGAACTTTTATAGAATGTCCTTCATCAGACAGTGTGAGATGAGGAAACTCCACTTCTTGTAAATTGAAAAAGTATCTTAATCATATGGTTCATTTATATTATATGAGAAAGTTAAGATAAAAAATGAGGAATTTTGAATAAAAATGTATATTATTTACTTTAAATGATTGTAAATTAATTAAGTACTTACCTATTTGATTTAAAACAATATTCAATGCATAGGGAATTAAAACTTCCATCTAACGATAGTTTTTTATTTATGAATTTACGATTAATTTTACTTTAATATTGTTCATATTTATCAGCCTATGTCGTTTGTCTATTAGATCGTGACAACAAAAATATTAATATTATACACAGATATTTATTAAAGTAAGCCCGGGCCTACTTATGCACTTTTCTTCAAAAATAAATTAAATAAATGTTTTATATCGTATTCAATATTATATTAAATACAATTAAATGAATATACTATTATTATTTATCGTACCTAAATATGATTTAAATTATTTAAATTCTGACGGGTTTTAATAACTTGTGGTTCAATAATCAATTACCAATCGGCACTCGACGATATGCATAGTGTGATCCAAGTCGGTGTAATATATTTTACAGACCATATATTATGGCGTATAGTATCAATAATATTCTCGACTCAATTCCACTTGATACTTGATGCATGACCTATGTGATTATAATTATAATTCACATAATGTGAATTATTTAAAGTCACATCTATATAAAATGTTATCCATTCTATTGATTTCAAGGAATAACGAGACGTTTATAATAAATTGTAGTCAGATATAGGGATCAAAATTTCCGAAAAAAACAGGGTTTCTCCTGTTTATTTCGAAAAAATTGGGAAAAAATGATTTCATTTAAAATTTCCGGAAAAACTGGTTTTTTTCCTAAAGAACTGAAAAAGTAATGTATAGTGGAAACAATCTAATAAATAATGATAGTTGATAATCATATTACATACATAATATTATATATACCATACTTAACTTAAAGTCTGTAGTGGATAAGCCTAGAGTATTCTACACTTGATTTATAAATAATTATAATTCCCTCTCTAGCCTCCAGACGGGATTTAGCTGATATTTCTTTTTTATATAAACTAATAAATAACCATATTGATGCGCCTTACCTATTAGAACATATTTCATTCAATATCCCTGCATATAATAATCGAACTACTCTTATTTTCTACTTACAATCACACAGCACAAATTATTTAAAAAAACTCCGCTATTCTTAGATCCATGACCCTGTGTAATGAAATTGCACCTAATATTGATTGTTTCTTTTCTCCGTTAGCCTCAATTCTTAAAACTTGCATCACAAACAATATGTAATATTTTATTTGTATAATTGTTTTCATTTCAGTTAACATTTCTATCTTATTATTAATATGCATTTATGTTATTGTTCGATTTTCATATCAATTTATTGTAATAACTTATTTATTTACTTGTATTATTGGGCAATTTGCCCGTTTTATTCATTGAATAAACAATTATTATTATTATTATTGTTATTATTATTTGTAATATTAACTACTAAAGTACTAACTATTAAGTATTTACTATGTAGTTATTTCTTATTAGTTATTAATATTATTTAATATGTTTATAATATTTAATATTTGATTACCAACTCACTAAGTTTAAAAATATAAAAACTATCAAATAGTAACTAGTCATCACTCACCACTCACCAGTCGCTGTAATATAATTTATAAACCTATCAGCTAGTTACTATAATACCTTATTAGTTATTACAAATATAAATAGACAATAAGTACCTTTTTTTTTTTTTTATTGTGGTATCGAGGACTGGAGGAGGAACTATGGTGCCAGTACTTCTCCTCCAGCCACCATCGTTTATTGTCAAAACAAACACACGACAATTAACAGCGGCGGGACAATCCCCCACCCGCTGTTATTACAAACAAAATTGAGTTATTACAAACGGTACAGATCGGGTCTTAACTATGGTAATTCCGCCGGTTTGCAGCCTGTCGCACTCGTTCCTCTGCTTCTTTGATTGAGAGGGTGTTTTCCACCATGCCGTATAACAGCCTGAACCGCTCTTCGGCTCTCTCAGATCGCATCCTTCCCTTGGGCGTCCGCCGGCAGGAGCTTGAACGCCGGTCCACAAATTATGTCCGGAACGTCATCGGTGCTCGGTCGGTGGCCAATCCTGGCTCTCAGGGCTTCACGAAGGCCTTCCCAGTAGGGGCAATCAAACGGGGTGTGTTCAACAAGGTCACCCAGAAACAGTCGATACTCCGGCAGCGAGGCCCCGGGCCTGCAATAACAGCTGAAGACGGTCAGCCCCTGGAATGATAGCCAGGCGAACCCACTGCCGAAGCCCCGACCATCGTGACTGAGCTCTGAGCGCAGTGAGGTTCCCACAGCAGCCTTGCGATCCGTGCTGTATCACCACCGGTCCTCGTGGCCGTAGGGGGTGGCCGGCTCAGATACGATAAGGATGTCAGCCCCGATCTCTTCCGCCGTCTATGCCATAAGCTGCTCTGCTGCCCAATTCGCATTCAGATTTATCTTCAGGAATTTAATCATCTGTACTCTAGGCTGCTCCCGACTTTCTTCTAGCGGCACACGCCCCGGAGCCTGGTTTGTGCGAGACCTTCGGCAGACCAGCGGTTTCGCAGGCCACGCAACGGTCGTCACCCTCGGCGCAGTCCTTCATTAAGTGTCCTGCCACTCCGCACTTCCAACAGGCACCCGTCCTGTCCTCCGCGGTGCAGGATCTGGAGTTGTGGCCGAAGGCCTGACACCTGAAACACCTCTCCGGTGGCAGCGTTCTCGGCCGGACGCGGCACATGGTCCACCCGATCGGGACCCTGGCGATGCTGGCGGCAATGCTCCTGGGCATTTTCGCCGTCGCAATCTGCTGTCCGGATCGGGTGCCCCATATCCTGAAGTCGCTGACTACGTCCCTGTCGATCCTGGCTGCCGGATCGTCCTGACCGGGAATCGCGTGGCGAAGCGCCTCCAGGACCTCCGAGGCGGTGGCGGTTGCGTCGATGTCCAGCACTTCGACTTCCACCTGGACCCCAAGCTGGACCACCTTCCCAACGGAGTCGCCAAGCTTGCTTGACATGGCTGAAGCAATAGTCTTGGCTGCTTTCATTGAACTGCTTCCTTTGGGTAGCTCCAGGAGGAGACATCCGTCCCGTGTCTGCCTCATAGTGACGCTAGTGCCTATCTCCTCTCGGGTCAACCCGCAATTCCGCACTGCCAGAATGGTGTCCCGGTAGGACTTTCCGGCCGCGTTAGACAATAAGTACCTATACAATTTTTAATATTTAAAAATACAGGTGATTTATTTTCGGGGAAATACACTCTCCCACATAAATACCAATTTGATATGGAACTACGTTATTTTTAGAACAAATATTGAAATATCCGTATTAATATTTTTAAATTTTAATACAATAATACATTGATAACTGTATTGGCAAATGTGAAATGACAATGACAGGTTTCCTTATCTATTTTTTAAATAGATTATTTTAACTTTTAAGCGTAAATACAATTTTTCAATTTTCCAAAAATTCGGTTTTTTTTTAATTTCCCGAAAACTTCGGTTTTTTCGGAAATATATTATTTTAATATTCTCCAATTTTTCCACGTTTTCTGAGGCTCTGGGGAAAAAAAAACGGTTTTTTTCCGAATTTTTCCGGAAATTTTCCGGTATTTTGATCCATAGTTATGATCGTTGTGAATTATTAATATAAATTGATAGTCAAAAACGGCTTGATGATAATTATATTTATAATGAATTAAAATAATATTGTGTACACTGCACAGTATCCACTTCCACCCGATAAATTGTTTATATCATCAAATCGGACTTACGTTTTCATACATTTTGGTGTATTTATAGTACGGACCGTAGTTTGTGAACAACCATTTAGAAGCGATTTCAGACGACATTATAATAGTATCTTTATTATCCGTGTTTTGTAACGTCATCACTGCTATGTATTGAAGTGGGGGCCATGCATTTGGCTGATCCCACTGTTCTTCGGTTGTCCTCAAAGTTGTTGGTATACCCACATCTGTCTTCAGTATTTTATTCTTGTTCAAATAGTTGGGAACCCTTGTAATAAAGTAATCTGTTTTGTTTTTATCATAACGTCCAGTCCAAAGTGGTGATATATTAGTTGGGTAAAAATAGTTTCGTTTTACATTATTGATCAAATCGAAGTCGAGCCACGCTCCGGCAGATACCTACGGGTGCCCACTAAAAAATCTGCAAAAACTAATAAACACACGTGTTTAACCTACAGTACCCTACCCCAGTCCCTAAAATTGTGTGTACTACGACACACTTTGTGAAGTACGAATAGTGTAGTGTGTAGTACGAAATTTTAAAGTGTTAAAT
>NC_042493.1:14558559-14564454 GCF_005508785.2 Acyrthosiphon pisum
TAATTAAACCTTTATAATAATATTATGTATAATTTTTATATCTTCAAATTTTTTTTTATATTTTAATGGTTTTTTGCCAAACCACATTTTAATTATTGTCTACATTCTACACAGACACACAGTAGACAATATTTTGTGTTGTTACGTCTTATACTCTTATTATAGTTATTAGTATAAACTATACATTGTTATTGAGAGTAAATATTTTTATTATTATCAGCTTAGTTGTGAACGGTGGTATACTAGTGTCTTAATTGTTTATCTAGAAATAATTTAGATTTGACCGATTTGGGACTTTGGGATTATGTGTGTAGTACGAAAATTTGGATATTTTAGGGACTGCCCTACCCCACACCCCCACAGTTAAAAACCACCCAATGGCTTAAGTTGCCGCGGGTTAATTAATAATAATAAAAAAAAAAATGTATATAATAATACAAACATTTTATTGGTATTATAAAATAATAATATTTGTAATTAATAATAAATTATATATTATATATCTAGTTAAGATTAACTAGATTTAATTTAATTAAAGTGTATTGTTATTAATATGCTCTATGTATAATTTTTATACAAATATACAGTGAACAGTTTACAGAACAATTCGTAAGATCGAATAACTTTAATAATATTCACGCTAAATGCTAATATATGCCTATTATAACAATTATTATCAAATGTATTAATATAGTACTAACACTGGGGAAATAAAATAACTCTTGTATCAACAATTATGTTTTATTTATATATTGTTATTCAGATTTCAAAAGTAATTTCATATTTTATTATGCATTTATACAAATGAAAAGATTGATTAAAATTCTATTAATAGTATGCTGTTGTAAATGATAAAATCAAAACATATGATTAGTTATGAGGTACCATAATAAACGCAAAAGTGATGATGATTGTTATAATATTTTGAGCTATAGGTAGTTATAAATAGGTAGTAGGTATACAATAAGTATAATAATAAAAAAAGATATATATGACACTATTTTGATATGGATGTGTTTAATACTTTAATATCTTTACATTTAATCACAGATATATAAAAATACTAGATAGACGACTCCCTATTCCTACAATGTAATAATTATGAAACCAACAAAATGGCCGAAATTCTCTTATCTAAGAGGTAAATGTTTACAAAATATAAATTATGATAAACTGTTTGAAACTGTTAAAATAACGATTTATAATCAATAAAAAACGAATGGTACGCCGATAAAAATGTATTTTTAGCGGGCACTTGTTTTTTAGTCGGCAATTGCAGCGCTCGGGTTGGTCATCTGTCATCGTAATTTTGATAATATTCTGTTGTGTCAAACGGTTTTTTAGGTTTTTACTCGTGACAGTGTTGTTAACTGATGTAGTGTCATAGTACAGGTTTGAATATTGCATAATTATTTGGTTATTAATTAGTGTGAAGTATTCAAATATTTGATTACGGACTCGGCGTACAAGTAAGTGATTAAAACTTACCTACATAACTCTGTTCCAAAAGAGAAGACACACGTAAATCCCGCACAAAAAAAAATACAGATAAAAAAATGATTTTCAAGTTCTAATTACTTAATGAAGTTTAAAAATTTAAAGTTAGTTTTATTGTATTTTCAATCAAACTCGTGTATTTTCTACAAAGTATTTTTTAATATTTATTTATTTGTATATTTAAACGGACGTACTTATAGACGCACACCTTGTTGACAGAAGGGCCGTCATAATTTAATATGAGTAATTTAACAAATAAAAAATAATAGGTATGGGTACAATGTATTTATTACTTACTGTTAATATACAAATTTGTGAATGTGTAATATTATTCATATTAATAATTATATGAGTCATAACATAGATTAATCATTATAAGTATTTATTATATTTTATTTTTTCGGGCAAAATTACAATAAAAAAGGTGGGTAAGTGGATGTCACTCTGCTGTACAGTAAGTTACAAGTGGGTCACTGTATAATGGATAGTATTAAATTTGAATTCAATGATATAATATCACTGTATAAGAAAAACGATTCTGAGCGGAGACGGTTTGTCAGTCTAGGTATTAGACATACCTATTATAGGTATACTTATCTATAGTATTAAAAAAAAATTGACCTATAATAGGTATCAATAATAAATTCCAAATTAATCATATCACAATATCCATTAGGTAACGCGTTATACATCAACAACAAACCGTGGTACTATCATAGATATATAATAGTATACTTTAGAAGTTTCAAGTACCCACAAGTAATATTATACAATCACAACAAAATAACTAAAATAGTTATTCCAGGTTTTTTAATATGTAATTTCGTCAAAATTTGAACTTAAAATGACTATAAAAATAAATTGTGCTTATGTATTTCTTAGAATTTTTGGTAACAGAATTAAATATTTACGTGAAATCTTGTTTTAAATTTTCAATCCTTAGATATAAAAGTTGAACGTTTTATACATTTTTAACTACAAAATAATTATTCAATTTTAAATTTGATAAATTTTGTCAAAATTCCAACTTCAAATGCTTATAAAAAAAATGTTTGTCTATGTATTTTTAATATTTTACAATTGCTATTGTAACAATATATCAGGAGCCTTGCATTAAATTTTCACGCATTTTTACCGCATTTTTACCAAACAAATAAAATTTTATTGATATTTATAGAAAAAAAAAATTAAAAAAATTGAAAAATGACAATGTCCGTAAGCAGTTCAAAAAGAGTCAAGTAATTTTCAAATTTTTATCGTGTATAGAAAATTCTAATATAAACATTCAATGAAATTTTCAAGTATCTACAGTCTCTTGCGACTCTTTTTGATCATAAATTACGAGTTTTAATAGATTTTTTTTCGACTATTTTCGATACAAAAATTTTTGGCCGGTCAAAAATCTTGAAAATGTAATAGAACTTTAAAAACTTAGTTTAATTTATACTTAAACCAGTTACACCCTCCTAGCTACGCCACTGATTATAATAGGGATTTAATAAAATATATTTAGGCTGGCAAACCGTCTCCTCTCAGAATAGTCTTTCTAGGTAGGTACTTATGTACAGTTGGTAAATTAGCCATAAAATACATTGAATAGGTACGTGTACGCGATTTACAGTTAACAAGTTAAGTGTTTTGCAGAGAAGAATATGAGTGTAACTTGGTCAATTACGTAGTAACTAGTAAGTATTACGATAATATAGAATCCTAAGAATTACTCATCTCTACTCAAGTATCGCACAGCGGCAATTATTATATACCCAGTTCGTGGTTTATAAGTAATACATTTGTTATACGTAAATGCTGAGGATTTAGATTAATTTAGGTTTATATCTACTACGCATCGAAAAGTCTTTCTTTGTACCAGGCAACAATTTCGAGAATTATTATTTAAATTATTTCTTGACAGTCTACATAGACTAGGGATTTTGGAGTGCAGAAAAATGCAGAATCCATAAAATATATTTCAGTTTTCCGATTTTCGATTTTCCAAACATTTTGGAATATTCTTGAAACTAAGCAAATGTATACTTTCGTCATTCTCCATCTACTCGGCCTTTCGAAGAAATTAACTTGGCTTGCATAAATATTCTGAAGTACCTATATAGAACCATTAGCCCCTTCTACTTTAAAAATGTATCATTGTCATTTCAAATTATTACGTGATAAAAAAGGGGGGGGGGATAACACTTTTCTATAAAAGCCACCCGTTGTATGTTATACAGTCTTAATTAGCGTCAACTCAGTTGTAAGTTAACAGTAAAGTGTCTTTTGGTTTGATTTTTACTTTTTGATTAGGTTTGATTTTTTTCAAGATTTACCAGTATGGCTGGTAAGTCTAAATAATTATTTAAACATTTTTGAACTTGATCAGTGGTAACAAAGTATTAAAATTAAGTTACAAATGTCTGTTACAAATGTTTAGTTTAATTATTGAGAGCTAATAAAAATAATTTATCATTGATGAATATATTTCTATATTTAAATTTATATAATATACGTAAAAATAAATATGTTAACTTTCTCAATTACAATTCAACAACATTTTAGTGACAAAAAATAAAATTATTTGTAGATTTATAACAAATTTTAAACTAGTATTTGCTTAGTAATTTTTAATATAAAAATGTATCAAATCAATGTACACAAATCCTCAGATGAACATGGTGAAAGATTCAGGTCGAGATCTCGGTCACCCCATACCATGGTTGATATTCTTCTTGGCAATGAAGGAGCTCCATCGAGGAGAGTTCCAGGGCTCAGAGGTCACTTGAACTATGCTGATGATGTTGGATACACATATGTGCAAAATCATCAATCTACTAATCGACGATTAGTATTAAATACTTATACAAATATAATGCATTAATATTGAGTACACTGGTTGATAGACGTCTATCAACCAGTATCATATTAAGGTACATTAATATGATTAATAAACCTTAAAAAATAACCTTATAGACAGCTTCGATGTTTGCGTTACAAACGGGGATGTACTGCTACTGCATCAATGTCGATATTCCCAGAAAATAGTCCGATTGTAGTATATCAACCACATAATCATCACGTAGGGCATGACATCGAGATTAGGGCATTCTACGATGCAATGAGACGGCGTGCTTTAACAGAGGGGACACCTGCACGGACAATTCTAGAAGAAGAAGCGAGGAGGTTTTCACAACAAATTCACAAAATTATTTAAATACTTCATTTAGAGTTGTGTCAAAATATACTAATACCTGAATAACAATTTTTTAGGTCTCCAAATGCAGCTATAGAGGTTTCCCGTGAGCAAGCACTACGGGCAATACGCTATGTGAGACGAGGTGTGAATCCACCAATACCAGATAATCTCAGGGCCACGGGCGAGATTATTGTGTCACCAACATGGCAAAGTCGTCTACTTTATTCAGTAGACAATAATGCACCATTTTTTCATGGAAACTTGGAGTTCATAATCAACGAAGAATTGATTTTTTTTAAATTTGGCATTTATACGACGCATTGCTCCGTACCTATGTGAAGCAAGAGTCTTGGCAATTGATGGCACATTTGGTGTCATTCCGCGAGTTCCTGCTGATGCCGAGCAGTTTATCACAATCCACGCTGTTTTGGACAATGTCGTAAGAGATCTGTTAACATAAGATACTCAATTAACTAACATATTTGGTTTATTTAAATTTTATTTTCTTCAATTTATATTTGTAATTTAAGTTAGTTCCTGTGGTATATGCATTATTAAATCGTAGAACAGAAAATGTCTACATAGGACTGTGGCAATATGTGCGAAACAATACATTAAAGTTAAAAATACATTATATACTCTAGTTACCCTAGTTTAAATATAAATATTATAGGGAATTTGGTTAATAGTGAGGCACCAATCCAGATTCAAGGTAAGCATATAGAAATAAAATATAATAAAAATATATTGTGTCTTAAATCTTAATGAAATATGATATTTTGTTTGAATGATTAGCAAATAATGAAGACCGAAATGAGCCACTTGATCTACCAAGAAACAAAAGTATGCTTTAGAGTATTTCTATAAATAAAATGTTGGAGTGTCACCCTTGGGCGGTTCTCCACCCAAGTACTAATGTTTTGTATTTTATTCTTCTACGCTCATATGCTTATAGTAACTGTATTACAAATTGTATATTATTCTAACAAATTTATAAATAATAAATAAAATAAATAATTTATGAATAAATATTTACTATTCTAAAATTTAATTTGTATTAAAGTTGAACTGCCAGATATTGATGATACGTTAGTGGAGGAAGAAGTCTATGAAATAGTTGAGCTTGGCATAGATGATGCTCTTGTTGAAGTTAGATTGATTTTAAATGTTTTAATACTGAAACATTACGTTAAAAACTTTCAATTTTGTTT
>NC_042493.1:14564504-14564821 GCF_005508785.2 Acyrthosiphon pisum
CAATTTTAAATTTTGACCTTCCCCGATGCACCCACGATATTCACTTTCCAATCGAACAAGATACTGAAGTTGAAAATCGAAGCATTATTTCGACTACTTATTGTGTACACAGATACAAAAAAAAATTAAAAAAACACACATCATTGTAAAATCAATATATTCATCGTTCTGTGATAGTAATTTATGGATAATATTATGCGAGGAGTCGCATCACGCATGGGCACATCGATCACTAATTCGGAGACTCGTCGCTAATATCGGCAACAAAATAATACGCTGTGGCTCCATCCATAGTATATGAACTAAGATTTTACCGA